>NW_027495284.1:0-254561 GCF_021521415.1 Bidens hawaiensis | reverse complement strand
ATGGGTGGGTGGTGGGGGTGGAATGGTGGGGGGGGGGAGGGGTGATGTGGGGAGTTGGGGTGGTGGGGGGGGGTGGGAGGCGTTGCCTCGGAGTTACAGAAATATTTTGAGAGTAATACATAGTCTCAAAATTATAAAAATATTTTGAGAGTGAGACATGAGCTCGGAGTTGTGTGTGCATGACAATAAAATAAGCATTAAACTAAGCAGTTAAATAAGTACTTAGTCTAGCAGGTAATTACGCAAGCTGTAAACAATCAAATAGAACACATCAGGTAAACAAATAAGCACGTATGGGGCTCCTAAGCATGTTACTAAGGCACCACTAACCACCTATCTTAAACCTTCGGCTCTGATACCAATCTGTCACACCCCAACCTACGGCGGAAATGCCGGGGCGTGAACTAATTATCATAGCTCACAAGGTTACTATCATGCAAATTGATAAATGACAATATCTATTTAATTTATTTAAATAAAACAATTACAGTTAAGTACATCAAGTATAACGAAATTACAACAATGATTAGTTAAGTTTGTATCCTAAAAGCATCTCTACGTGATCTTCATCTTGCTAAACAACCAAGCTGATATCCTGCAAAGCGTATAAAATATATCTTTGTCAACAACACATGTTGAGTGAGTAAAACACCAGTCTAAGACACAACAGTAATAATATATAAAGAAAGATGAAAAATGTTCCCCTGAGAATAAACAGTTATACCATAGCACATACACAAACAATCAACCATAAAGAAAGGCCTAAACCATTGCCATGCGAATGGGCATTGGTTACCAAATATGAGGCGTCGGTGAAACCATTGTCAATGCGTCGGACGCCGGCCACTACGACGGTCGTATGATCATACTAGACTGAGAATATGTTGGACCTCTCCGAATGCGGTTCAAATAAAGCAAGTAAGCAAATAGCAAGTTAGGCATAAACTGGTATACACACAAGGTTTAAATAGTTGCAGTTTGAATACTAGATAATACGTAAATATGATACGATACGCATATGTCCCCAAAAGATTGAAAATAAGTAAAAAGGGGAAGTGATTACTCACCTGTTCGGATGAACGAAATGAAAATGATGATGTGAGAATGATGAACCCTTCGGGATACACCGACAAGGATTCCTAGTTAAATATAAGTAATATGAATTAATTAATAATGAGACAACACGTATAATGAATTAAAGTGCCGAAGTGATTTGAATTATGGTTTTGATTAAACGTTATTGATTGAAAGATTGACCTCTACGGATTATTTGTTCTTGCGAAAACAATATTATTAGTTATCATTTAATTAGAAGAATCGTTTCCTTACCATATATTCTGATTTACAATTAATTAGTTTACATAATTACGAGTTGCAATATTTTATAGTAATAAACGTTTAAATAATTAATTATAAAAAGATTTATATTTTAGAATCTTTAACGAAACCCAAAGGAAAAATATAGCTAATTCGTCTAACACGTTTAATACGTTTTATTATATCTTCGTTTATAAAAGAATATTACAAATACATAATATATATATATATATATATATATATATATATATATATATATATATATATATATATAGAAAATTTGTAAAAATGATAAATGATGAGAAAAGTCGATAAGATGTTCGGATTTTAGTAAAGTAACGTTCATCCTATTATTAGTATTTGATTATAATATATATATATACTAAAATCTTGTAAGAAAATTAGTTGACACGAAACGTTAACTTTATGATGTCGATTTAACTAGATAATGTTTATTTTATATTAAATATTAATTATAATACTCTATAAACATCTTTAATATATTTAAAACAATAAAAAAATAAACAAAAAGAAAATAAAAGGCCAAAGGGGCTGGCCGGGACTCGAACTTGCGTCTCTGGCCGGCACCCTATTTAACAGACACCAGAACTACCAGTTGAGCTAACAGGACACTTGTTTAATATCTGAAAACAATAATTTAATAAACCACAGTTTATTAACCCCCAAACTAATATACACCCTAATTATCTAAATCGTTAAATATGTGATGTTATAGGTTAATTAATGTTAGGGCTTTTGATAAGCATGTTAGTGTGAACTGATTACATGATTCAATTACCTCGTATTATGATGGATTGATGGTGAACGGCAGATTAAAGCGACGGCCAAAACGACGAGCAGAACACGATACCAGAACGCTGCTACACTTCAATTGAACTGGAGGGTTTGATTCGTGAGATTGAAATGCAGGTGTACGTATGTTTAATTGTATTTTGATTATGTTTACATAACTATACACAAGTTGGGTATAAGACGGTGCGTTTAAAATAGAAATTCGTATCAATCAGATCGTTTAGCATAATTACGAGTGTCAGCATCGTTTATTAAGGTAAGAAGATCATAAATCACAACTTGATTCCTATATTAGAACGAGAATTGTGGTTAAAGCAAAAGGTTTGGGTATCTGGGTTGCGATTTGGGTCGGATAAGCGGGTTTGGATAAAATATTATAATAATAAGTTTACATATTTGCTATTTAGCCCCTATAGTTTGGAAATGGATACATTATCGTGTTAAAGTTTGTTTGGGGTTCAAAATGCATATAAATGAAAGTTTGTTTATATATATTAATATTAGATATATATAATAAACAATTAATGATATAATAATGATTACTCGATAAACGCGGTATGTATTAATAAAATTTTCCAAACACAAAGGCATGTCGGGTAACGGTTAATAAAATAATAATATAAAACTTCGAGTTGTTACAACAGAAATCCGAATATTGTTGTTTTGTGCTTTGCTTGTTTGTTTAACCAATCTATTTACATGCAAACATGAAAGAGAACCTTGCAAAGAAGCTTTGACCCTTACCCTATATATACATACATACCCATCTCCTTCATTTTTACACTTGCTACATCTCCAAATTCTCTCTCAAATACAAAGATTCAAGGTTGTTATTTTTAGTGTTCTTGAAAGTTTGACTTCCAAGAGTCAAACTAAGTTAGTTTTGCAATTCTATTTAGTTTACTTAGTCTAAATTAATACTTGAAGCATATGGAACAACATATATATAATATACACCCATTGTTACCTTTGGTAGTTACTTCCCCGATTCCGGTCGGTGAGGTTTCGGACTTCGAAAGGCAAGGCTTTATGTAGGACTTTCGTGGTCCTTGATATATATACACTTATATAACTTGTTTGCACATATTAATCATGTTTAACTTTTGCTCATTTTAGTTTGTACATCATATTTATGAAGTTCCATGGTTATGGGTTTGTAGAGACTAGCCTCGGTTTAGCCATAAATAGTCCAAACCGTAAACCGAACTTGTTTACTAGTTTTGTTAAATAATTTTTTTAAATATGCTTTATGTTAGATTTAAGTTTCTAAAATCACTTTAAAAGTTTCTTTGATATTTGTGCATGTGAACACCATCTATGAACATATTGAGATGGAAACCGAACCAAACCGAACTTTCGTTTAAAAGACTTTATTGTTAACATTTTGGTTGTAAAACTTAAGTTTCACTATTTATATATTATTATACAAGTTGTTTGATATTTGGGCATGTGGAAACCATCTAGGAAAAGAGAGAAACTAGAGAGAAGCTTAAGTGTGTGTTTTGGGTGGTGTACGGAATATGTGTAAATGAATGGATTATTTGGTAATTAAGGTTTATATAATTATGGATCATGGGCTTAAGCCCATGGTCTTTCCTTCGTAACCCAAGTCCATAACCCATATCCATTTAACCCAACACTAGCCCGACTCATAATAACTCGTATTTTTATTTATTAACCAAAACTAGAAAACAGGATATTACACCTTATTACTTAACATAGGTTGAGTAAATATTAAGGTTAGATACTTTAACCCGGTTTCGAGCAAACTTACATTTTCAAAGGGTTATTATTATAAATTCTTAAATAGTTGATGTGCGAAAATATATATAAAAATAAAACACGAATCGCAACTAAGCTTTAAAATCCAAACAACCTATCCTAGTTCACACAAACGGCAAGTGTACCGGTCACGTATAGCAAAGAAAAGGAAAGTCTGAATACCGAACTCGAAGACACGTGAGAAGGGCTCAGATTATAAACCCCAATCCAAGTTCTACCTTAAAATATTTAATTGATTTTATTATTATTATTATTATTATTATTATTATCTATCATAATTACTTTAACTAACTTACTTAACTTAACGGCACTTACGACACTAACGGAGCTCTCAAATATGATGAAGGTGAACCACCTAGGTAACCATCGTAACCTCAAAGAGATATTCGTGGGCTTTAAATCTGTTTCTTGGACCAATTTAATTTGTGATAACAATTTGCTCTAAACTCGATGTTGGTTTATTTTTTGTCTGAATTTTGGAAATCTCATGGCCTACATCATATATTAATACCAACATTGTTTAGAATTCAACATCAATTATTACATTCAAATATTGAATGTAACTTATATTAAAGAACAACTTTCTTTATATATATAATAAGTAATACTGACAAAAAAGAGGAGTATATAAAGTTTGTTTACGATACTTGTCAATCTCGAGTTTAGTTTAATGCATCATTTTAGCTCATTCTCTATCGTAACCAATAAATCAAAATGTGAACCAATTAGCCCAATTAATTAATAAAAACAGCCCAAAAGTTACTAAGAAGTGCATGAAATAATTATAATATTTGTATATAATTTAGCCCTTATCAAATACCCCGCACTTAAACCTTTTTCGTCCCTGAAAAAGCTATTTTGCAATGGAATCATAATTCGAAACTGATCTTTAAAACATATAGGTTATATTTTAAGCATAGATAAGCGCAAAACCGCGATTGCCGATATTGTTGTCCACTTAAACCCAGCCACCAGCCAATCAAGCCCCCCGTTGCATTAAACGTTTTAAGTCCAAAAATCAAGGCTACACCTACCCCATCTCAGACAAAGAGATCTAGAAGACTAGAGCCGAAGCAAACTGGTTTGACAAATCACCATAAGCCAAGGACTCGTTGATAGTACTAATTAGATGCACTCGGTGAAATTTTGATGGATGAATGGTCATGTGGAGGTCGTACGAGCTATTCCTAAATATTATTGGACTTTGTCCTATAAATCCCTAATTTGATATTTATTGACTAAGAACCTTCGAGCCCCAATAGCGATAACCTCAGAGTCACTATCCCCTTAGCAACGCGTAAACTCTAAGTCCCGTCTAGTATGTGCATCTTTGGCCTCTTTTACTAACTATAAAGAATTCTCCTTTGACATTTTACAATACATAACTTTCTTCACAAGTATTTTGCTTTTCTTGACCAACTTTTGAGAATACACAAACATAACTTTCAATACATACTTTTCTTTTTCTTTCTTTTCTTTTTTTTTTTCATCTCTTTTTTCTTTTTTTTTTCATTTTTTTTTTATTTTATATCACCCTAAAATATATAACTATTTCTAAGCTCGTAAAAAGATGGACATGTGGTGTGTGCTGTTTTTGAGTGCATCTAAGTCTTACCATCTCAAAGTTTTTAGATTATGGTAATCCTCCTAAGCATGAAAATTCGGTTTCACCGTTTTTCATATTATTAGATATATAAAATTTGCTAAAGAGGACTGTCAAAGCTAGTTGGGCCTACCGACACATTCCAAGCTTAGTGTGTTATCTTTTATTTAATCTCATATATAATAGTAGTTCTAAAAAACCAATCTCAAATTTTTCTATCATTTTCCATTATCTGCAAAAATTTCATTAAAATTCGGGACATTTTTCAATTTTTTTAAAATTTTTTTTTTTAAATTTTTTAATTTTTTTTATATACAAAAACGTCAGTTTCCCATCCCCACACTTAAATGTCACATTGTCCTCAATGAGACAGGAAAAAGACAAAAAAAAGTAAATAAAGAAAAATGGAACAGACTCCCCTGGTAAATAGTAGGGAACGTGTGTCATGAGTCATGTTCCGTGCCATCCAATTCTAGCGCGGTCAACAATCTATCTCTAAATAATGTCATCTCTCATGAAGAAAAGCAACAATCCTGAAGCAAGTGGTATCCCCACACTTGTTTAAAATCATATTTCATCAACCATCTCATCAGCAACCTTGGAACAACCGGGTTGCCTCCCAGGAAGGGCTAAGTTTATATACGAGTCTTCAGCCGGACTCACTCCCTAAACCTCAATCAGGAGGCTTCTCCTTTATCCGCTTCCCATCAATACTCCTTAACACTCTCCGTTTACAATTAGTAGGGAAGAAACCAACTGCAAAACTCATGTGATCCTGAAAATCTGAATTCAGCTCGAACCACCAATTCGTGAATTCCCTCGAAAATGATTCAGTAAAGTGAGGTGGGGAATTTAAACTAGTCATCAAACTATGATCCTTGAGCCCAGATATCATTCTTCTAATCCTTTTAGCCAACTTTTTAAACCTTGACACATCCCGAATGAAGATTGAGTACGGTTCATGTTTTGGTTTTTCACAATCAAGGTAGTCTGTCGGAAGAACTGAATCAATTACTACCTTATGGCTCTTCTCACAGAGTTTCTCCTCGATCCCCACACTTGGCTCGTTATATAGCAAATATTCAAGCAATTTCAAATCACCAAGTGGGTCAAACTCTCCATCATCCATCACTGTAAAATCAACCAACTCGTCACCAAACTCATCCCTAAACTCGTCTTCCTACGAAGGAACATACTCCTCTAACTGATTTTCCATCCCATCATTCTCAAATTCGATAACTGGCTCACTAATTTGCGAATTACTCATTAAACCAAGCCGAATTCCATCTAAAGCTTGTTGGGTCGGAAATGGGGCATTTGGATTTGTATCATGATGGATACGTAACCAATCATACAGTACCTCATCCGGATCTGGTATTTGCTCAATGAATTCACCGGATGAGTTTTCATAACCCAGAAGATTCCCCCTTAAATCAAACATTAAACATAACCGGGGTTTCACTCGATTTTTCTCTTTGCAATTCAGAATCCTCTTTATCTCCATCTGCCAAATGGTGTAACGTTTTTCTTCTTTGACTCCATTCCCGTAAGTATCCATTACTGCACACTTAAACAAACACGGATCACGGCACCAGATAGTAGTATACGAAAATTAATTAAAACTAAAATTAAACTACAACTTAACTATTTAAGAAAACTAAAATAAACTATATTAATCTAAATATATATATACAAAACTACAAAAGGCAAGTCCCCAAACTCGGGTCGTTCTCTAATCGCCTCAAACCGTGTTCCCGGCAGCGGCGCCAAAAACTTGATGTGCGAAAATATATATAAAAATAAAACACGAATCGCAACTAAGCTTTAAAAACCAAACAACCTATCCTAGTTCACACAAACGGCAAGTGTACCGGTCGCGTATAGCAAAGAAAAGGAAAGTACAGATATCGAACTCGAAGACACGTGAGAACGACTCAGATTATAAACCCCAATCCAAGTCCTACCTTAAGATATTTAATTGATTTTATTATTATTATTATTATTATTTATTATAATTACTTTAACTAACTTACTTAACTTAACGGCACTTACGACACTAACGAAGCTCTCAAATATGATGAAGGTGAACCACCTAGGTAAGGTATCTTGACGACTATCAACGACGCTCGGGTGACAATGAACACATAAAACCGGGTTCTTAAGATGATCTCACTAGACAATAATAAGGGAAAATAGGTCTCCACGGCCAGTTTTACTAAAGACCCCTAAAAAAGACTAGAAAGAAGAATAAAGCACGGTTGATTTTCTAAGTACCCAATTGATTTATTACTTGGTCCGTATCAAAATCACAAATTCCTCTAACGCTCGTAAGCCTAACAAACCTAGGGAATAAGGGGTAATTCAATATTAAATATTAAATAACTTGGCTTACAATTAACCTAGTCAACGGCTAGAAAACCGCACGTGATCTCGCAACGGCTAACTAAATCGACTAGACCAAAGAGATAAACCAACTCCTAATGTCTTGGTCCGACTAAAACGAGATGAACTATTGAGATAAACAACTCAAACTAATCAAACCCTATGGTGACGTCTACCACAAACAACCAAAAACACCAAGTAATTAGTCTAACATGCAATCCTAAACCAAACACGAAACTAATTCATGTAAAGATAAAATCACACGGGGTTTAATTAATATAATATTATTATTATTTATTATAATTACTTTAACTAACTTACTTAACTTAACGGCACTTACGACACTAACGGAGCTTGTAAGGCCCCGAACCCGGTAGCCCTACTTTAGCGTCGGATTTACTCATAAACACAGTCCTTCAAATCAGAGTTTATTAAAAACTTTTCGCGGAATATAAAACATCAATCATTTGTTACAAAACATTAAATCTTTTCTTTGATACCATAACACAAAACTTTATATTTAAAACATCTTTACTTCTTTCTTCAGATGCCAGCCGTTCAATCCATGCCGTGTGTCATCCTCATGCTAACTCTATAATCAGCTCATCTGCGTGCATACTAAAAGTCAGCTACGCTGAGTGAGTTCTAGTTAATCAAGCAACTTATCATACAACCACTTCATACAATATGTATACGTATCCGAAGACACATAGTCCACTGTCTAACATGCCACTGTTTAACCACTTAATTACCCCTACAGCTTAGCCACTTAATTACAAAGGCATGTATAGGCTTTCCCTATCACGCACTCACGCTATGCCACTTAATAACGAAGGCACGTATAGGCTTTCCCTATCACGCACTCACGCTATGCCACTTAATAACGAAGGCACGTATAGGCTTTCCCTACCACGCACTCACGCTATGCCACTTAATAACGAAGGCACGTATAGGCTTTCCCTATCACGCACTCACGCTATGCCACTTAATAACGAAGGCACGTATAGGCATTCCCTACCACGCACTCACGCTATGCCACTTAATAACGAAGGCACGTATAGGCTTTCCCTATCACGCACTCACGCTATGCCACTTAATAACGAAGGCACGTATAGGCTTTCCCTACCACGCACTCACGCTATGCCACTTAATAACGAAGGCACGTATAGGCTTTCCCTATCACGCACTCACGCTATGCCACTAACACCCTTACTAGACTCCTGCTACTTCTAACACACTCTACCTCAACCTGCCTTGGTCACACTCATATTAGTTTAGTATTTACGTAGTGAACAAGTCACATCACAACATTCATACACACTATCAACCACTTGGCAATCACTATCCTTGGCGATACGTGCAATATCCGAAGATCGTTCACATACCGTCAAGCTTCCATTCATAATGTTTATACATCATCCTCACATTACATACAATATTAATATCTTTATTTACATCCTGACAGTACGTGCAATATCCGAAGATCGTTCACGTACCGTCATGCAATCAATCATATCTATCACATATATCATACACGGCATACACTTACCATTTAAGGTAAGTGTATTAACTATCACATTGAGTATGCACACAGCCCCGAAAACGTAACACATAAATGGAGCTAGAAACTCACCTGAATTCTGCTTCTTTTTCTGATAGCTGTAAATCCCTTCTCTATCTGAGCTCGGCTGACTGTACAAGTTACACGTATCAATACTCGTCTGATCTAATCTGGTGGCCTAGTATTAGCTTACTTTAACTTATCGCTTTATAATTTATTTTCTAATCAAACTTGGCTTTAGGCGAAGTTAAACCTTAGGCGAACTTGGCTTCAGGCGAAGTTAAACCTTAGGCGAACTTGGCTTCAGGCGAAGTTAAACCTTAGGCAAACTTGGCTTCAGGCGAAGTTAAACCTTAGGCGAACTTGGTTTCAGGCGAAGTTATCCTTAGGCGAACTTGGCTTCAGGCGAAGTTAAACCTTAGGCGAACTTGGCTTCAGGCGAAGTTATCCTTAGGCGAACTTGGCTTCAGGCGAAGTTATCCTTAGGCGAACTTGGCCGTAGGCGAAGTTATCCTTAGGCGAAGTTACGCTTGAAGGCGAAGTTACGCTTGAAGGCGAAGTTCATCAGGTGAACTTAATCTTGCAGGCGAAGTTATCGCGCTGCAGATCTGTTTGCCCATAACTCCTTCGTTTCTTAGCCAAATAACTCGATTTTGGTACCCACGGAATCGTATGATCGGCGCCTACAAATCCCAACCATCAAATCGGCCTAAAATCGACGTTTTAGGGGTCCGATTTGGGCAGTTTGGGTTTCGGGTCCGGTTAACCCATCCAATCCTAACCATTTTCAGTAATATTAGCTTTGTTGGATTTGATCTTACCTTACCAACTCAGATCTATCAACAAAATCTCGGGTCTCGGCTTCGAATCTTGATCGGTTAGAATGTGTGTGTTTTGAGTGTGTGAAGAGATAGATGTAAATGAAGATATTTTTGGGATTTTGGGGGTATTTATATCCCTGAAATCCCATTCTTATTTAACCCATCTCAATTAGTTCAAGTCCACAACCCACATCCATTACCCAACACTAGCCCGACCCATACCAACTCATATTCTATTATTTATTTCCTGATAACCCGAGTAAACTTTCCCTCTATTATTAAGTAATATAATTAATATTACTTGGAAATTTCGGGATGTTACAAGTCTTCCCTCCTTAAAGAGGTTTCGTCCCCGAAACCTAACTTATTCCCCATAAAAGGAAAACTTTTTATATTTACACGCTTTATTGAATCGCCTTCGCTTTCTGAGTTATCCCTCTTACTCCTGACTTGTAGTCATCGAGCGGTGATCATGTGTTCTAGCTATTACGGTAGCTTGTCCATGAAGCCCTCGATGTACCAAGTCTCGTATCGCCTTCCCGAGGAACCTTGTTTTATATAATAACGCTAACTCCTAAGGCGACGCTTACCATCACACAACTAATTATCATAACCAACATGCATTCAAGATAAATTCATAGATCGTTCATACAAAAGCACAAGAAGTCACAAGTACCTCATAACATAAAAGGAAATCATTCCAGCTTGCTAAACAAACATAGGTTCAAATGTAACATAAAACACTCTTTAACTACTAAACATAAAACAACTGTGACATGCCACATATTCCTCTTAAAGGGACAACACAAACATCATCACTCAAGGAACTATTTAGTACAAAGATAGCAAGGCTAACAGGTAATAACAGTGGCCAGCTGTGACTAGCTGATCACGTTGCTTTCCGTGTCCTATACACTTCCCTTTATGATTCTATTTGTGCTGGTTCTACTTAAGTAATTAGTCAAATCAACAATCAATTATTCCTATCCCTTTTGTTCACATATATCTTCTTTCTCATTAACATATATCACTTAATCATACACTTTACCTTTACTGATCTTGCTTGAGCGACACATGGCATTCTTGAACTGGCATCTTCTTTCTTTTCTTACTTAAATCCCATTCTCTGTTCGAGTCTAAGCATGTAGGATGCTTAAATCTCTCGAACTTATGCTCTGATACCAACTTGTAAGGCCCCGAACCCGGACACCCTACTTTAGCGTCGGATTTACTCATAAACACAGTCCTTCAAATCAGAGTTTATTAAAAACTTTTTGCGGAATATAAAACATCAATCATTTGTTACAAAACATTAAATCTTTTCTTTGATACCATAACACAAAACTTTATATTTAAAACATCTTTACTTCTTTCTTCAGATGCCAGCCGTTCAATCCATGCCGTGTGTCATCCTCATGCTAACTCTATAATCAGCTCACCTGCGTGCATAATAAAAGTCAGTTACGCTGAGTGAGTTCTAGTTAATCAAGCAACTTATCATACAACCACTTCATACAATATATATACGTATCCGAAGACACATAGTCCACTGTCTAACATGCCACTGTTTAACCACTTAATTACCCCTACAGCTTAGCCACTTAATTACAAAGGCACGTATAGGCTTTCCCTATCACGCACTCACGCTATGCCACTTAATAACGAAGGCACGTATAGGCTTTCCCTATCACGCACTCACGCTATGCCACTTAATAACGAAGGCACGTATAGGCTTTCCCTACCACGCACTCACGCTATGCCACTTAATAACGAAGGCACGTATAGGCTTTCCCTACCACGCACTCACGCTATGCCACTTAATAACGAAGGCACGTATAGGCTTTCCCTACCACGCACTCACGCTATGCCACTTAATAACGAAGGCACGTATAGGCTTTCCCTATCACGCACTCACGCTATGCCACTTAATAACGAAGGCACGTATAGGCTTTCCCTACCACGCACTCACGCTATGCCACTTAATAACGAAGGCACGTATAGGCTTTCCCTATCACGCACTCACGCTATGCCACTAACACCCTTACTAGACTCCTGCTACTTCTAACACACTCTACCTCAACCTGCCTTGGTCACACTCATATTAGTTTAGTATTTACGTAGTGAACAAGTCACATCACAACATTCATACACACTATCAACCACTTGGCAATCACTATCCTTGGCGATACGTGCAATATCCGAAGATCGTTCACGTACCGTCAAGCTTCCATTCATAATGTTTATACATCATCCTCACATTACATACAATATTAATATCTTTATTTACATCCTGACAGTACGTGCAATATCCGAAGATCGTTCACGTACCGTCATGCAATCAATCATATCTATCACATATATCATACACGGCATACACTTACCATTTAAGGTAAGTGTATTAACTATCACATTGAGTATGCACACAGCCCCGAAAACGTAACACATAAATGGGGCTAGAAACTCACCTGAATTCTGCTTCTTTTTCTGATAGCTGTAAATCCCTTCTCTATCTGAGCTCGGCTGACTGTACAAGTTACACGTATCATCAGGCGAACTTAATCTTGCAGGCGAAGTTATCGCTCTGCAGATCTGTTTGCCCATAACTCCTTCGTTTCTTAGCCAAATAACTCGATTTTGGTACCCACGGAATCGTATGATCGGCGCCTACAAATCCCAACCATCAAATCGGCCTAAAATCGACGTTTTAGGGGTCCGATTTGGGCAGTTTGGGTTTCGGGTCCGGTTAACCCGTCCAATCCTAACCATTTTCAGTAATATTAGCTTTGTTGGATTTGATCTTACCTTACCAACTCAGATCTATCAACAAAATCTCGGGTCTCGGCTTCGAATCTTGATCGGTTAGAATGTGTGTGTTTTGAGTGTGTGAAGAGATAGATGTAAATGAAGATATTTTTGGGATTTTGGGGGTATTTATATCCCTGAAATCCCATTCTTATTTAACCCATCTCAATTAGTTCAAGTCCACAACCCACATCCATTACCCAACACTAGCCCGACCCATACCAACTCATATTCTATTATTTATTTCCTGATAACCCGAGTAAACTTTCCCTCTATTATTAAGTAATATAATTAATATTACTTGGAAATTTCGGGATGTTACAGAGCTCTCAAATATGATGAAGGTGAACCACCTAGGTAACCATCGTAGCCTCAAAGAGATATTCGTGGGCTTTAAATCTGTTTCTTGGACCAATTTAATTTGTGATAACAATTTGCACTAAACTCGATGTTGGTTTATTTTTTGTCTGAATTTTGGAAATCTCATGGCCTACATCATATATTAATACCAACATTTATTAGAATTCAACATCAATTATTACATTCAAATATTGAATGTAACTTATATTAAAGAACAACTTTCTTTATATATATAATAAGTAATACTGACGAAAAAGATGAGTATATAAAGTTTGTTTACGATACTTGTCAATCTCGAGTTTAGTTTAATGCATCATTTTAGCTCATTCTCTATCGTAACCAATAAATCAAAATGTGAACCAATTAGCCTAATTAATTAATAAAAACAACCCAAAAGTTACTAAGAAGTGCACGAAATAATTATAATATTTCTATATAATTAAGCCCTTATCAATAGTTACATTTTAAACCTTTAACTTTAATTGTTTACATTTCGTATCTTTTATTTTAAAGTTTTCCTAAAACAACATTTCTAATTCAAGGCTTTTACTTTTATTTAGGCTTTGCTCGTTAAACCCGTCATTCCAGTTAAACTCCAAATCATCCATCTTTCAAGTTTATTACTTGAACGTGAGTACTTTCATACCCCGTTTTCTATCTTTCGTTTTAGGGTGACATTTCATACTTATTCAACTAAATGTTTTATACTTGAATCTTAACCCACAAACGTTATTGTATACTTTACTTAAATAATTGATCAATTTGGTGTTCTATGATTATATGCCTATGTGTTTATCGCTTTTGGTTTGTGGAACTATAAAATCCTAGTCTATTTGGCATCCCCTTATAGCAAGGTGTCGTTAACGTAATGCAATTAATAATAACTATAAAATCCTAGATATTTGGCATCCCCTTATATGTAGGTTTCTCTAACGTAATTCTATTAGCGATATCTATTTATCCAAGTTATTGCTTTTATTTATTGTTTCGTATACAAGTTTTGTGGCTTTTTATTACTATATACTTATATGCTCAAACTTATGAATTGTTCACCAACCTTTGTGTTGATAAACTTTATTTTATGAAATGTTATATGTTTGACTTTTGTTGAATCGAGGACTTGACGAAAAACGTTACCAAGACTATTAGGATATTAGTAAAACGAACCATATAATTGTTTACTTGTATTCAATTTGTTTGTATGAACGAGATGTGTTGTTTATTGATTTATGAAATAAAATGAGTTGATTAAATATTGTCACCTTAAATAGTGTCTTGTGTATTTGTCCAATCAATTTGCACCCCTGCATGTTCCGCCGCCTTTGGTCGGGGTGTGACAGATTGGTATCAGAGCCAAAAGACTATAGGATAGGTGGTTAGACGTAACGACCTAGTATAGTCTTTGCTTTAGGGTCTTTATACGTGTTGCCTATACGTGTTTACCCTACTTGATTGTTCATTACACTTGTTTATTTATATACTTATTTATTTCATCAAATCATAAATATACATATACACACATTTTCGTAGTACTCCAAGGTATCCTTACCTTAAAACGCAAAAACATTAGTTTTTATTGTGTTTTATGGATCACGAGCCTAACTTGGATCCCGTTGTTTCAAATCTCCTTAAAGACTGTCTCATATGAGATGACCACTTTAAGTTGTCGAATGCGAGCTTTCCGAACGCCATCCTAATTTTTCGGTGTTAAAACAATAGAACCACAGTGGTTTGTGGACTAGTGTTTTGACATGACTTTGTATTCCGATTTATTATATTTGTTACAATCGTTATTTGAGTCGAAAACATGAAAAAGACGCGGTGGTACGTGCACATGTTTAGACTCCAACAAGGTAATTTTTTTGTAAAAAGGTTTTTAGTGTCGGAATATCAAGTCATGGTGGTTCATGCGCGATTTTTCCGCCTTTAAATCTTAAGACATTATTTACAAATTTCAAGGATTTAAACAATTTTTCCTTTTACTTCGACGTATTAATTCTTATCACAAGTCCTCATTTATAAAAATTATTTTTCATTGTAAATAATTCTAATATGTTTTGATTTCACATTGTAAAGTTTACAAATTTTCGCCTCTTGAATTCACACCGCGTTTTTTATTACAAAATTTCGTCTATTGTCATCTATTCAATATAAGTAAATATATATATATATATATTGAACTATTTATAACGATTTGTATTATATATGTCATCCTTGTTCATTAAAACTATTTATAAACCCAATTTTTATCATATGAATTTCATCATATTAAAAATGTTTTATGATAAATTTTACCTTAAATTTTCAAGTAAACTCCCATTATATAGATTTTAACTTGCCTTTAAAGTTTTCATACAAGTTTCCATAAAAATCTTTATTTTTTTAACGATCCCGTTTATTTTGGAACTATCATTTCACAATATCGATTATTTAAATTTTCTCACGGCATTTTAATTATACTATATTATATAATACACATGGTAGAATTTTCATTACTTAAATCTATTCTCATAACAACTTTCATTATGCACTTTTGGTTCATTATAAATTTTCACGAATTAAATTTGCATTATACGATTTTCCTCGTTTTAAGTTTCTTATGGTTGTTTCGCCTTGGTTTTTCAAGAAATTCACAAACTAATAGATTGTAACCTTCTTGGAATCCTCATGCAAAACTTCATAGAAATTCTATTTTAAAGACAAAAATCGTTTATGTCAATTTCTCGATTTACAATGCCAGTCATTTTAATTTACCATGATATTTTTGTTATATGATATTAAATAACGAACTTGGTAAAAATTTTCACTACGTAAATTTGTATTCCCAAAAACGACATTCATCATTCATATTGATATCTCATAACAAATTTCGACATTCAAATTCACATATTCTTTTTATGTTTATTTCCTCATAAGCAAGGAATTATGTTTTGATCCTCACAAAAATTTATGTTGCTTCCTCATGACAATCTACTTTTATTTTTGCAATAAACTTCAAATTTAGCAACCTCATTAACTTGGTTCCCTATGATATTCTTCCACTACTTAATTTTAAGCATTTCAAGAAAATGATTTACGTTACGAGAGATTGTTTGATAAAAAAAAATTCCTCGTAAATTATTTTCAACTTAAGCCAGCCCGACGTGTCGTAACAACTCTCAATTTAGTGGAAAATTTTTAGCAAAATTTATGATTGTTGTAATTCACAAGCTTAAATTGCAATGTTTTATTCTATATATATTAATTTGTAAATTTATTATCAAAAGTTTCTTGAATGTTTAAATCATAAATTATAAATTATGATATTTTCAATTTAAAAATTGTTATTAGCCAAAAATTTTCCAAAACACAACCAAGCTTCTAAACACTCGTATTTCCATCTCGAGCTACCACTTAAATCAAACCATCCTTACACTTCAAAAGTTTTCCCACACACTCAAATCTTTCCCCAATATGAACGAAACCTAACAATCCAAAGTTATACCCTCACCAACTTAAACCCCAAGTAAATCCAAGATTTACAAAATCAACCCAACAAAAAGCCCTAAATACCGACAGTTTTACGTCATGAAAACCTATCAAACTCACCATCCTAATATTTCAAGGACAACGGCAAACACACCCACAAATGCCTTGGACATATACAAACCAAAGTTTACCCAACTATGACTTAATCCTTCGACTTATGCTATGCAAAATCGCAAACCATGTCGCCACACCGTTCCTATCCAACCCTAGAGTTTGAAGCCAAAGATAGTAACCCAAACACTTCTTGCAAAATACATGTATAAGCCAAATCCCAACCCAAACTAGTTAAGATCAAATTATCCAACCCATCAACTTAATCCAAACTCAAATAAGCAACCTCATCCATATAGCCTAAATCACTACTCACACAAATCATCTAAGCCTAACCCACTCAAACGACCTAAACTCAACGAACCTCATCAATCCAACTCAAGAAAACCCAACTACGCAAGCCAACCGAAACACACTCACTTTTCACCAAATTTTCAAACCATTCACCATTCGAAGCCTATAAGCCCTCCCTACGAACGCAAGCTTCGTTTTACCCTTAAATTTTTTTATGTATGTATATACAACTAGTGTATTTATAACAACCTTATGTGTTCAAATAATCACTTATAGATTATAAACTCTTTCAAGATTAGCGATTTACATATTGTCAAAATCTTATAAATCATCTTAAAAATCAGATTGTCATGACAACAAAATACTATTATGAGGATTTGTTTTCAAAGTTATTAAACGATTATATGTGTGATTTTAAGATTTTAAATATTATCACCTAAGGTGAAAATCTCATAAATACTTTATAAATACGAAGTTTCATTTTGAATGTTGAATACGAGAATTATTCTATAACAAATTACAACTTTACAAATCTATTTGGGACGCATTTATAAATGCTTTTTACTTCATATTGTGACATAAATTTTGTTCAACAACGATTTACGCGAACTATTACCTCTTATTATCGCAAGCATCATTTCATAATTATTTTTCATCACAACCGCTTTATGTATACGAATTCCTTCAACAATTTGGCTTAAAAGATTCACATTTGGTAATGATTTAAATGTTTCTCTAGCTACGCGCTACCGCAATTCTTTGTTATTATGTACATTTTCCTGGAAACGCTTGAATGGCTTTACTTAAGGCTTCATTCTCAACTTTATTCTATTATACATGATACGTGACTTACATATTTCATCATTTATACGAGTCTCACTGTTATTGCGATTTTCTTTTCCATTGATGTTTGTTTCGATGCTAACTTTATCCACATGAGATTTCATTTTGTGTCTTGATTATTCATGACCAAATTCAAGCTATTTAATAACAATTTGTGTAATACTTTCAAAACCTCAATTTCGCTAAAATTTCGTTTATCTTTTAAACGATATTTTCATGACTATGTTATCATATTTGAGCATTTATGTAAACACGATTCTATGCATTATTCTACCTCGTTTCACTTGAGATATTAAGTGGCCTATGTGTGGTTGTCTGCAAGTTTTGGCGCTATTTGAAACCGTTATTATAATGAAGATTATATAAATGGTTTCACAATAGTGGCCGTATTCACGTTTTATCACATTTCATCGATTGTTTTGGTTGTTAATCAAATGCTATTTTATTTATGTTGATACACGTATGCGTCACCCCAAAGAACTCACCTCTTTTCTCATATTATTACATTTCACGAAATCATATTCTCAACTGCTTATAACCTCGAGTTTGTTCACGTATGAAACTCATCGTACGCGATTGTTATTAATTGTGTCATTTTTTATCCCAACCTCATGTTTTCACTTATCGAATTTTTATACTAATTTAGTGACCCGACTTTCAACCATGGATTTTAATGATTTGTTTATTCTTTTCACATTGGTGACATTTGACTTCAAATCCCGTTTCATAATTGTTTACCCTAAATTTTATCCATTCGATCGTCTTTACTTATTTTAAACCGGATAGTTATTTTCGCCTTTGGTTATATTCTAAGATTTTAATTGTTTCATTTATGTATCCCATTATCCTACATATTTAAAAGTCAACCCCAAAATTTTCAACTGCTGATATTGGTTTATCAATATTGGTAAAATTCAACATATTTTAGGTAAGTTTCTAATGTTCCAGATTTTGAAATAAATATGTCTTTTAAACCACACAATGGAACGAACCATGTGGACCATACGACGATCAAAATAATTAGGGGTGCACACTTAATTATCTAAATCCCCGTATGGAAGCCATAGTAAGTACAATTGTGTGCGATGACTCAGACCTGAGAATGATAGTGGAAAAACGATGAAAATGCGAATCATGATAAAGGCATGGTGGATACGTCGCTGGTACATCCTATATATAAGCGCCTTTATTATGTTTCTCACTTGTAGTGTTTTTCGAATCATTCAAGGATTTGACGTTATTCTTTGCTTAAAAATTTTTCATGCAATTGTTTTCCCAAAAGCGACATTCGTTAGTGATTACCTTTTCTTTGAGTTTATTTTTAATTTCAGGACGAAATTTCCAAATAGTTGGGGATACTGTGACATTCGTCCATTTCTGGTCTTATTTGTATTCATTTGTGTATTCGTTTATCACGTAAACCGACCAAATTTATATCCCGAACATTTCAAATATATAAAATGTTGGATTTTATGTTACTAAATCATTCCCACATGTTCAATTTGAAAAACTCCTTTTACAGATTCGAAAACGCCTTTAAAACGATCAAATTACATCAAAAACGAACTTCCGGGATGCAAAACGAACCACGAAAAACGAGCTGACCAAACCCCACCCTCATGGGCGCCACACCCAGCGGCCATGAAGGCTAGGGCGGCCGCGGGTGGCGGTCTCAAACCTGCAGAAATCCGAATTTTGTTGTTTTGTGCTTTGCTTGTTTGTTTAACCAATCTATTTACATGCAAACATGAAAGAGAACCTTGCAAAAAAGCTTTGAACCTTACCCTATATATACACACCCATCTCCTTCATTTTTATACTTGCTACATCTCCAAATTCTCTCTCAAATAAAAAGATTCAAGGTTGTTATTTTTAGTGTTCTTGAAGGTTTGACTTCCAAAAGTCAAACTAAGTTAGTTTTGCAATTCTATTTAGTTTACTTAGTCTAAATCAATACTTGAAGCATATGGAACAACATATATATAATATACACCCCTTGTTACCTTTGGTATTTACTTCCCCGATTCCGGTCGGTGAGGTTACGGACTTCGAAAGGCAAGGCTTCATGTAGGACTTTCGTGGTACTTGATATATATACACTTATATAACTTGTTTGCACATATTAATCATGTTTAACTTCTGCTCGTTTTAGATTGTACATCATATTTATAAAGTTCCATGGTTATGGGTTTGTAGAGACTAGCCTTGGTTTAACCGTAAACACTCCAAACCGTAAACCGAACTTGTTTACTAGTTTTGTTAAATAATTGTTTTAAACAAGCTTTATGTTAGATTTAAGTTTCTAAAATCATTTCATAAGTTTCTTTGATATTTGGGCATGTGGACATCATCTATGAACATATTGAGATGGAAACCGAACCAAACCGAACTTTCGTTTAAAAGACTTTATTGTTAATTTTTTGGTTGTAAAACTTAAGTTTCACTATTTATAAATTATTATACAAGTTCTTTGATATTGGGCATGTGGAAACCATCTAGGAACTTATTGTGAGATGGAAACCAAAGCAAACCGAACTAAACCGATTTTTACTCGCTTAAGACACACAAGTGTGTTTTTAGCTATCAAGACTTGTATATTTCTTTAAAAATCGTTTATAAATTGAAATTAATTATTTTGTTAAAATGTTGGATCCAACTTGATCTCATAACAAAGTTTGGACCGAAAAAACCGAACACCCGCTTAACGTGTGTTGTTAGTTCTAAAACAATAGAACTACATACCTGGTTAAGTATTATTATATTTTTATGAGTTATCTCATAACATTTAATATTTTGGAAAGTTGACTTTGGGTTTGACCAATAATCAAGACCCGAACCAACAACCCGAACACTCGATAAAACCCGTTTTAGTATCTTAGCATAAAGGGACTTGCATTCTTGCAATATTACCCACCTTATGTAAGGCCCCGTTACTGGTGCCCTACATTTGGACGTTGGATTTACTCATTAACATAGTTCTAATTATCAGAGTTAATAAAAATATTCGAGGAATATAAAAACATTCAATAAACATTACACATTAATCCATAACTTGTCTTATCAAACATATTGTCTTTCAAATCAAAACATAATTTATAAACCGAATTGAGTCTTTGGATGCCAGTCTCTTATTCGTTTGCCACGCTTTCCCCTCAAGCGAGCTGCTTCATTCTATTCAATTGCGTGCATACTAAAAGTCAGCTACGCTGAGTGAGTTCTAGTAAATCATACAACGTACAATACGTTCATTTACTACATACTTTCATACATACTTTATATTCTCATACTTCGTAAGTGATATATATTCTTACCTTCATACTTTATTCTAAATTCTACTTTACATTATTTTATTCTGCCTCGGATATTACTAGGGTCCGGTCCCTTTTTCTGGCTTGAGTATTATTAGGGCTCAGTCCCTTTTCTACCTCGAGATTATAAAGGGCTCGGTCCCTTTTCTGCCTTGAGTATTATTAGGGCTCAGTCCCTTTTCTACCTTGAGTATTATTAGGGCTCAGTCCCTTTCTTCTGTACATGGATACCTCTTACATTCATTCAAAACATACGTACATATCATTCATACATTATACATAACATTATATCCATAATCATAACTTGACAATACGTGTAATATCCGAAGATCGTTCACGTACCGACAAGCAGTCAATCATATCTTTCACATAATTCACATAAGGCATACACTTATCACTTAGGATAAGTGTATTAACAAATCACATCTAGTGCACATAACCCCGAAAACATAACAAGGAATGGGGCTAGAAACTCACCTGAATGCGGTTACGTTCACCGTTTATGGTTATTCTTTTCCTGAGTTGTGCACGACTAACTGTATAACAATTACACGTATCAATTACTATCACTACCCATATCGTCTTTCTAGTTTAATTATTACCCTCAACGAACGGGGGTCCGGTGGCAGCGGGGTTCTAGGGGCGGCAGCCCCTAGCGGAGTCCAAGGGGCAGAGCCCCTGGCTGGGGTCGAGCTGCCAGGTCAGCTTGGAAAAATTTTATTTCCATTAACTGTCTTAACACATTTTCCATTAGAATTTTAAATCATTATTTAATTTGCTAGATTAAAAGTTCAAGGGCTTCTTTGTAATTAAATCATTCTTTTTCTAAGTCTAGGGACTGTTCTGTCATTGATCAAACTTCTAGTTCGTTACTTGGTTATTAACGAATTGGGTTCATAATGAATGGACTGTTATAACGAACTGGTCTTCGTAACGAATTGGACCTTTTGACGAACTGGCCCTTTTAACGAATTGGACCTCACTCGTATGGTTTGGTTAACGAATTGAACTTCATAGCGAACTGAACCCTTATAATGAACTGAACCTTCTGGTTCGTTATCTCCTTTTAATGAATTACTATAACGAATTGGGGTTAATTCGTAATCTTTTTCCTTAACGAATTTGATACGAACTAAGGCTAGTTCGTTATGATTCCTTTAACGAATCTCCTGACGAATCACCTCTAGTTCGTTAACTCCCCGTTAACGAATTAGGGAACATTCTCTGACATTTCGCTAACCTCGTACGCCATTTTCCGGCGCCGGGTCCCTGCGACTTTACCGGAAAAACGAGATCTGACTCGTTTTCCACCGTTTTCACCGTTTTACGTCCCGTTCGATCCAGATCTGAGCTAGGGTGACCCCTAAGCTCATCTTAGGTTCGGTTTATACTCGATTCCACCAGGATATCACGACTTTAACGGTTTAACGGTGTCGGCTCGTCGTTTCATGACTAAATCTAACGGTTTGAGTTCACACAATATCATTCTATCATTACCTTGGATTGGGATCGGTTTTCCTCCTAGGTTCGGCTAGAGAAAAGAGAGAAACTAGAGAGAAAGCTTAAGTGTGTGTTTTGGGTGGTGTATGGAATATGTGTAAATGAATGGATTATTTAGTAATTAAGGTTTATATAATTATGGATCATGGGCTTAAGCCCATGGTCTTTCCTTCATAACCCAAGTCTATAACCCATATCCATTTAACCCAACACTAGCCCGACTCATAATAATCGTATTTTCATTTATTAAACGAAACTAGAAAATGGGATGTTACAAGTCTTCCCTCCTTAAAGAGGTTTCGTCACCGAAACCTAACTATTACTTAAACAAATCTGGATAAAACTTCGCATCTCTTCTTCAACTTCTCAAGTAGCATCAGATGCTTTGCGATGCTTCCATATCACTTTCACTAGGGGTATAACCTTATGACGAAGTTGCTTCTCCTTGCGGTCAACTATCTCAATTGGTTGGTCAATGTAATTCAACTTTTCATCAACCTCGATGTCCATTAATGGCACATGAGACGTGCCATCAGCCATTCATTTTCTCAGATGAGAAACACGGAAGGTTGAGTGAATTCCTTCTAACTTTTCGGGCAAATCCAGCTTATAGGCCACTTCACCCACACGACCTATAATCTTAAACGGTCCAATGTACCTCGGACTCAACTTTCCCTTTTTTCTAAAACGAATGATCCCTTTCCAAGGCGAGACCTTGAGCATCACATTGTCACCAACGTTAAACTCAATCGCTCTTCGCCGTTTATCAGCATACGGCATTTTTCTGCCTTGAGCAGCTTTCATTCTTGCTTTGATCTGATCAAACTTTGAAGATGGTTCTACATCGTCTACCGTAAAGCATCTCAAACGGCGGCATACCAATACTCAAATGGTAGCTGTTGCTATAGGAGAACTCTGCCAGATGCAGATGATCATCCCAACTTCCTCCAAAGTCTAATACACAAGCACGTAGCATATCCTCAAAGGTTTGGATCGTCCTTTCAGATTGTCCATCTATTTGAGGATGATACGTCGTACTGATGTTCAATCTCGTTCCCATAGCTTCATGGAACTTCTTCCAAAACCTCGAAGTAAACCGAGTATCTCTATCAGATACGATCGATAACGGTACTCCATGCTTAGTCACAACCTCTTTTATGAACAAGCTTGCTAACGTTTCTGACGAGATAGCCTCTCGTATGGGCAGAAAGTGAGCACTCTTGGTCAAACGATCCACAATCACCCATATGGAATCATTGTTGCTTAGCTGTACGCAGCAGCTTAGTTTTGAAATCCATGGTGGTGTGTTCCCATTTCCATTCAGGTATCTCAAGTGGTTGCATTTTTCCATAAGGCTTCTGATGTTCGGCCTTGACTTGTAAACAAGTCAAGCACTTACTAACATAATCCACCACATCGTTTTTCATTCCTGGCCACCAGTAATCTCTTTTCAAATCTTGGTACATCTTTGTAGTTCCTGGATGAATTGAGTATCTTGACTTATGAGCTTCATCTAAGATTCGACCTCTATGATCCCCATGGCATGGAATCCACATACGGTCAAACCTAGTCTTAACACCATGAGTGTTTTCCATGAACTCACCTTGCTGGCCGTAAATTCTTTCTTTCTTCACTAACCCTTCATCTACTAACACCTCTGACTGCACCTTGATGATTTCTTCAAAAAGACTTGAATTCATGATCAGCTGGTTTGACTTTACTGTTGCCATGACTTCCTCATTCTTACGACTTAGCGCGTCGGCAAACACATTAGCTTTACCAGGGTAGTACTTAATATCGCAGTCGTTATCCTTTATTAGTTCCAACCATATTCTCTGTCTCTATGTTTAATTCTTTCTGCTCGAAGAAGTACTTTAAACTTTTATGATCTGTATAAATAGTACACTTAGTACCGTACAAATAATGCCTCCATATCTTGAGAGCATGCACTACTGCTGCTAGTTCCAAATCATGCATCGGATAGGTATTCTCATGGACTTTCAGTTATCTAGACGCGTAAGCTATTACCTTTCCTCGTTGCATTAACACACAACCTAACCCACGATGCGAAGCATCAGTACAAACAACCAAATCCTCGTCACCATCGGGTAAAGAAAGAATTGGAGCTTGCGTGAGTTTCTTCTTTAATTCTTCAAAAGCTTCTTCTTGAACCCTTCCCCAACTAAATACTATCGACGTTCGGGTCATACCGGTCTATGGTGCGGCTATCTTGGAGAAACCTTCGATGAATCTCCTATAGTAGCCAGCTAACCCTAAGAAGCTTCATATATCAGTCGGATTCAATGGAGTCTTCCAATTCGTTATCGCCTCAATCTTAGCTGGGTCCACAGTAATCCCTTCAAGATTAATCACGTGACCTAGAAATTACACTTCTCGCAACCAGAACGAGCATTTTCGAAAACTTAGCATACAACTTCTCCTTCTTCAGAGTCTCCAATACTTCTCTCAGATGCCCGACATGACCGGAATCGCTCTTAGAATAAATCAATATATCATCGATGAAGACGATAACTGACTTATCCAACATCGGCCGGCACACTCTATTCATCATATCCATAAATGCAGCAGGAGCATTTGTTAGACCGAATGACATCACGAGGATCTCGTAGTGTCCATACCACGTCCGAAACGCTATTTTAGGGATGTCTTCCTCTTTCACTTTCAGTTGATGATAGCCTGATCTGAGATCTATCCGTGAGAACCAAATTGAATCTTACAGTTGGTCAAACAGATCGTCAATCCTTGGCAAAGGATATCTATTCTTTACCGTAAGCTTGTTCAACTCGCGATAGTCTACGCACATTCTCATACTTCCATATTTCTTCTTCAGGAACAACACCGGTGCGCCCCACGGTGAAACACTTGGTCTTATAAAACCTTTTTCGAGGATTTTTTGCAGTTGGGACATCAATTCTTTCATCTCAGACGGTGCTAGATGGTAAGGCGCTTTCGCGACGGGCTGGGCTCCTGGTATTAAATCTATCTGGAATTCTATCTCTCGCTCTGGTAGCAACCCCGGAAGATCCTCAGGGATACTTCTGGGTAGTCCCACACGATAGGAACATCTTTCATTTCCTTTGTCTCGTCCGTAACGTTGACAACATACGCCAGGTAGGCACCACACCCTCGCCTTAACTAACCCTCGGCTTTTATCATCGAAAGTACTTTCATACCCCGTTTTTCATCTTTCGTTTTGGGGTGACATTTCAAACTTATTCAACTAAATGCTTTATACTTGAAACTTAACCCACAAACGTTATTGTATACTTTACTTAAATAATTTCTTGATTTGGTGTTCTATGATTATATGCCTATGTGTTTATCGCTTTTGGTTGGTGGAACTATAAAATCCTAGTCTATTTGGCATCCGTTATAGCAAGGTGTCGTTAACGTAATGCAATTAACGATAACTATAAAATCCTAGACTATTTGAGATCCCCTTATAGCTATGTGTCGCTAACATAATTCTATTAACGATATCTATTTATCCAAGTTATTACTTTTATTTATTTTTTCGTATACAAGTTTTGTGGCTTTTTATTACTATATACTTATATGTTCAAACTTATGAATTGCTCACCAACCTTTGTGTTGATAAACTTTATTTTATGAAATGTTACAGGTTTGACTTTTATTGACTCGAGGACTTGACGAAAAACGTTACCAAGACTATTAGGATATTAGTAAAACGAACAATATAATTGTTTACTTGTATTCAATTTGTTTGTATGAACTAGATGTGTTGTTTATTGATTTACGAAATAAAATGAGTTGATTAAATATTGTCACTTTAAATAGTGTCTTGTGTATTTGTCCAATCACGTTGCACCCCGGCATGTTCCGCCGCCTTTGGTCGGGGTGTGACCTGTACCACTAACGTATACACCATGTCCTTATCATCTCTACATTTGTACCGTTATTTTCACTACTTACGATTCTATATTATGACACATAATTATCCGGATTATGATTTCTGTATGTCCCGAATCTAGATCACTACAATATGATATCAACCCAGACACAATGTTAGTGTGGAATCCTAACACTGTGGTGATTCAAGAACGAGATAGAGGTACAATATAAATATGATAAACACAATAATACTCCAAATGCACATGATTATATTATTAAATCGTCTGGTACATGAGATTACACAAATCGGTATTGCTCTCTTGATGGTGACTATAAAAGTATGACAGAGATCTTGTTCTGCTTAACAGCTCCATAACCCTAAAATGATTAAACATGCTTTATATAGTCAGCATTTACAAGAGGCCCATTGACCAAGGCCAACTAAGCCCAAACAGAAATCAACATGATTTCTATATTGCTAACCCATGCAAACCGAAATCCCTATGGATTTCGGTATTACATGCTCCAAGCCGTAAATTCCATCTTGTATAATACTTTGACTCTTCTAGATTATTTCTCTTTTGTCTTGATCATCTCATGGTCTTTTGATATGCGTTAGTCTAACCAAATCATGACCCAACAATCTCCCCTTACACTGATGCTTTCAAAACCTTCAGAATCTTTACTTGAACATGATCAACAACTTCAGCATCTGCATCTAATACTCTACCATCTCCCCCTTATTGACAGCATCATCAAATTAGAATCTCAGATACTTCATATGCTTCCGTTGCAAGAGATCAGCCTTGAAAGAACAATCAACTTTGATAGAAATATCAACCAAAATATTTTGAAAACAATTAAATAAAACAAAATAAGACAGACGTATTTTTTTAATTTTTTATTTTTCTGATTTTTATGATTTTCTTGAAAAGACTTGAAATGAGATCATACTAGCTAAACCAACTATAACACAATAAACAATATCATATTTCATTAGCTGAAGACAAATTTTAAAATGATTTCTTAACACATTTGTTTCGACAAGAGTAATCAAGAAGTAAAAATAAATAAAACCAAAAACAACAAATAAAACAAATTTAATCACCCGGTCTTCTTGTAATTTTGCTAAATAGGGATCAAATTTCAGTTTTGATAAAAACGCCGGATGTTATGAAAAGATCCGAACATGGAATCATATTCTTTAAGGTGTTGTCACAAGGATTCATGTTCAACGTTATTATGATATAAAGATACAGGTTGATAGCAGGTATAACGAACTTAGCATGATTTTCATTGCATCAGTGATATGAATTAGGTTCAGTTCGGCATAAAGCTTAGATGGACATCACTCATGGACCTGTGATGCCTCCTATCTCTTCTCAAAGCGTATTTGGCTTTCCCCAGATCACCCCAAGTTGACTCCAACCCCCTAGTGCTTGATCAAAAGATTTTTATAGATAAACAAACAAGAATTTATGCTTTAAGGTTGAATGTTGGACTTACAAGCCGTCCGGACTTACAGGCCTTTCATTCAGAGTGTTTAGGACTTACTTGATTGCCCCACCCTTGTAGTTCTAGTTTGACCCTTTAAGCTTTTGAAATACGAATTTTTTATTAATAACACAATAATCAAAATTTTTTATTATTTATAAATTATTATTTTTTTTAATTTAATAACACAATATTTTTGGTGATCAAGACACTAACGGGCTCGTGTATGACTGGGTAATTGCTTTTCTGCCTATCCTTTGGAGAGATGTATATGGAGAAATGCACATTTATTCAAACTGACTCTCCACAGTAAGTTTAGCAAATTTAGTTTATATCACTTCAACTTTTACGCATCATGGAAAGCTACCATACAAATCAATGACTGTTCTAGAGCCTTTTAAGCTTAATAATTTCACCCGTTAGGCACATAGAAACAATTTATCTATCATTTTCCAAAGGTTGGATCAATTTTCATTTGAAAATTTTTTGAAGCTTCTAAAAAGCTATTAACTGAATAATCATATCACTTCCCATAAAACTACAGAAGACAGTTTAAAACTCAGTCGCCTTGGTAGCTCTTAGTTCTCAGGTGAATGGCTATCCCGTATATCCACAAGTGGTTAACAGGACCACACACATATGTAAATACATGTCCCTCAAACTTAGAATAACCAACATAATTTTAAGCGAAAGAATAAAAAACACAACGCATCACAATCGCCCCGGATGCTTTCAGTCTTTAGGTGAATGGCTATCCTGTATGTCTACAAGTAGATGACAGGACCAACATATAGAAGTATATGTCCTTCAAACTTTAGCAACCGACATAATTTTAAGCGAAAGTGTGTAAAAACATATTTAAAATATTTAATTTTATAAGAACACAAGCACACTCTTTTTGATGATTTTTTATTTTCTCCCCCTAAATTTGTGCAAAAATTTTGATCGAAGGGAAAACTTTTATGTACAAATTTAACCTAAAAAAGACTCAATTGTCAAAATGTAATATTTAATAATAATATATGATGAAGTGTGATAGTCAGCCAACTGATGTACTATAATTTCTCATGTACGTTCAAGTCATTTTCTCTTTTTTTTTTTGAGAAACAAAATACACTATACATGAAAAACTATACGTGAACATATTTTTGTAATTTTCTTAAAAATTTTAAATTTTAAAATCTTTTTGACTGATCAATCTTTCATACCAAAGTGATATGGTTACATTTTATCTTCAAGACATCATTTTCCCATTTGTGAGAATCCCCCACTAAGAATAAGCTTGTTTTAAGATTCTGCATCCTTGCGAGTTGAATGTCTGGAACAAACCTTTTAATATGCAATGTATTCCCTGATTTGTTCCTACACACTTAGAAAGCAGATTAAAAACGTTCTATCACCCTAAAATCCCGTCCAGGAAACAAATAATCCATTTTATAGTTTAAAGATTTAAAAACAATGGATATTTGCCCTTTCATGTGCCTGGAACAACCCATTTAATAAACAATGAATTTGTGGTTGTTCCTACACGCATAGCGGGATCAGTTGGCATAGGAACCCAAGTCATAAATGTCTTGGGGTTCCCTTGAGCATCAACATATGTGACCTCTTGCCAACTCATATATTTCCCATCTTTAACAGAATCATTTGTTAATACAGATTCTGTTTGCTGAGTTTTAAGTTTCCAAGTCTGTCTTGGTTTAGTGAAATTTGAAAGAACAGACTTTGGAGTGGAACAATTCGAATTTGAATTCTTAGAACTCTCAACACTCTTTGATTTCTGAAAATTTGTTTTTCTTATAACAACTTCTAAATTATTTGAGCGCAAACCTATCATATTAACTTTGAATCCTTGAGTATCTGTGACCCGTTGTACAGATACTCGTGGTTTTGTATAATAAGCATTTTGTTTAACCACTGGATTCGGTTGAAACCTATTCCCTTTCACCTAAGGAGCTTTTCTATTAACAGGACGGTAGTGACACTCCTTTGCCAAATGATCACCATTACCGGAGACGAAACACGCCTTCATCCTTCTTCTAATGTCAACGGAAGCACTTGCCTCATGTTGGAATTCCTTCTTAGGAAAGGTTTTTCCATTCTTCTTGCCCCTTGGTGCATCCTTCTGATTTTGCTTGTAATAGGGAACATATAGACGATGAACACAATTTCTGGCTATATGTCCTAGCGTGCCACAGTGGTAACATGTTTGCCTCTTAATATAAATAGCACCCAATGATTTATCAATACATGGATATCCGGAGGACCTATGAGGACGAGACTGTCCTTGTTGTGCTGATTTCTTATGTGCCTTTCCTTTGTTGACACAACTCTGTGTATTATTGTTAGTAAAATTTTGTGTTGTGGTGTCATCTGAGTTTGATGACACGTTAGAATAAGATTCATTTTCACTAGACTGAACCCCTTTACTATCAGAAGTAACATCATTTACTATATCTGCACATGAAGTAGAAGCATAAAAATTGTTCACACATTTAAAAACATGTTTGATTTCCTCTAGGGATCCTGATCCAACAATTTCAGATTGAACATGTTTACCATACTTCATGTCTTTTACCTTTTCTTCCTCCTCTTTGGTAAGAGGAAGACTAGTATAGTTGTTATTGTATGGTGTGGGTACTTGACTATATCCTATACCCTCACCTTCGTTTTCTTTCCACCATAATTGATTTTCAATCATTGAATTAACTATTTTACTGGAACCATCGAATTTTTTAAAGTCTAGTTCAGCCCTTTCAAATTTAGTAGTTAGATTCAAAATTTTTAACTTGGAGGCTTCCAGTTTAGCAGTTAATTCAGCGATTTCCTGTTTGGCATCTAGGTGGTGACAACATTTTATACTGAAATCAGATTAAGCTTAGAGATGTCCTTTTTCTGTGCTTCTATTTTATCTAGGAAAGCTTTTCGTTTTTCTTAAGTTTAAAGTTTTCAGAATTTACTCATTCCATGTCTCTAATCAAGTTATCATTATGGATCTTATATAAATTTATTTTATCAATGCAATCTTGAGAACATGATTGAAAACTTACCTCAGATGAGTCGGGAGGAGTGAAGGTCTGATTGTTGATGTTGAGAGAAGCCATCTGATCAGCCCAAGAGAATTGTTGAGAAACTAAACCCCTCTCACCATTTCCCGAGCTACCCTCAACTTCTCCTCTAGCATTTCCCATCGGAACCAGTGCCCTTTCCGTGTTTCCCTCCTTTGCTGGGTTGGTGCATTCCCGAGCAAAGTGACCTGGATCGTGACAGTTGTAGCATCTTAGAGTGTCCTTGTTGAAACCTATCTTCTGATTATTTGGCATATTCCAATTATTTCTTCCCGTCCTCTTGGTGAATTTCTTAGCCCGAAATACTGCCATGGTGATTTGCCAAGAGATATCCATTTCTTCAACATCATCAGGATGGATCTGATCGAGCTCAGCAGCAACTACAGGTTGAACCAAATCTCCAGCTAGGAATGCATTGTAGCAGTTCATGAACCCTGCCATTAGAGCTATGTTCTCTTGAGTTTCCTTTGGGATGGAGGGAATCTGACTGGAGTTCTGACCAGGAGTAGCGCCAAATGATAGAGATTTACCATTTTCAGTAGTTGATTGAGCAGACTAGCGAAGAACACTAGAGCTGGTTGAGACGGAATGGAAGATGATTGACCCTGAGTGGATTTAAACATTTGGAAATTTCCTTGAGGTGGAAGTTGCTGAGTGGTCTTGAACATTGAGAAACTGTCTTGTGAGATGAGGGCATTATTGGAAGCAACGTTGTACCCAGCGGTACTGTAAGAGTTTGCATGATTTATTGCACGTTGCTTGTCATCCATGTCACATGCATTAATAGTAGCCATCATCTCAGAAATAGACATTCTGTTGAGATCTTTAGTTTTCTTGATAACAGCAACATTCATATCCCAACTTTTAGGCAATGAATTCACCTTGTTGTTTATTTCAGAAGTTGCTAGATAGATGCTTGCAGATCTCATCTCAGTCACCAGAGCTATGAACCATTGAAGCTGAGTCTCCAACGACTCTCCCAGAACATGATTAAACATATTGAATTTCTGACGCAGCAGGTCTTGGCGACTTCTCTTCATGTCTTCGTTTCCTTCATACACCTCAATCAGCTTCCCACAACTCCTTAGCAGACTGCAGTTCTCTAAAACCCAGGGCAATCTCAGGTGAGAGTGCCATAGTTAAAGTTGAGAGTGCCTTTTCATCCTCCTCAAATTTAGCAAGATCATCATCATCATACAAAGCAATAGGCTTCACAATAACTTCAGTTGTGTTCTCACATTAATAAGTGATTCTTTGAGGTCCCCTAACAATACTTCTCCAGATTTTAGCATCTTTCATCTTAACATACTTCTCGAATCGAAACTTCCATTCGCTAAACCCTTCATGAGATAACAAACAGGGTACACGAGTAGTGGTCCCCATGATGGAGTCTACCTCCTGATGAGGTGTAGCATTAGATGACCCATTAGTATTACTTAGTTGATCCATCTTAATCAGACTGGTCTAATTGTAATTTCGATCCAAACAATTTTAAAATCCCACTACACAAAAGCACAAGTTAGTTTGATCAGGCCCACTGTGTTTACAGATTGCTGTTGACCGAGAACCAATACAGTTGACAGAGAACCACAGTAAGTTGACCGAGAACACAAATCGTTGACGGAGAACCACTTGTGTTGACCGAGAACACAAATCGTTGACCGAGAACCACTTCTGTTGACCTAGAACACAAATCGTTGACCGAGAACCACTTCTTTTGACCGAGAATAGAGATCTTTGGCTGAAAACCAATACTGTGTTTAACAGAGAACTAGTTTTGGCCGAAAAAGATCAAAGTATAACCGAAAACATTGATTTAAGCCGAAAACCAAAGAATCTTTCAGATTTTGACTCTAACTAACTCCCGAGAATTATGGAGTTTGATTTGTTTCCAAACCAAAAACAATCTTTAACCAAAAATAGATCTTTCACTTCTCCGATCAACAGTTCACTGGAAAAGATAACCAAACCACCAAGGAACTAAGATCTTGAATCCTTGATATCACAATAACGAGCCTGAATAGGTCTAAGACTCTGATACCAATTGTAAGTCTAGAATCTAGATCACTACAATATGATATCAACCCAAACACAATGTTAATGCGGAATCCTAACACCGTGGTGATTCAAGAATGAGATAGAGGAACAATATAAATATGATAAACACAATAATATTCCAAATGCACACGATTATATTATTAAATCGTCTGGTACAAGAGATTACGGAAATCGGTATTGCTCTCTTGATGGTGACTATAAAAGTATGAGAGAGATCTTGTTCGTCTGCTTAACAATTCCCTAACCCTAAAATGATTAAACATGCTTTACATAGTTAGCATTTACAAAAGGCTCAATGACCAATGCCAACTAAGCCCAAACAGAAATCAACATGATTTCTGTATTGCTAACCCATACAAACCGAAATCCCTATGGATTTTGGTATTACATGATCCAAGCCATAAATTCCATCTTGTATAATACTTTGACTCTTCTAGATTATTTCTCTTTTTTCTTGATCATATCATGGCCTTTTGATGTGCGTCAGTCTTACCAAATCGTGACCCAAGAATTTTCATGCGAGAACTTTGGTAATTACGTGTCGACCCATAATTACTTAGATCGTACCATGGTCCACATAACTCGTCCCATCGTGTGGGTTACAAAAGATTTGAAAATACATGTTTGTATGTGCTTTCATAAGTTAGTACGAAATCGGTTTATGTAAGCGTAATATTCACAATATGTATGTATGTATGTATGTATGTATGTATGTATGTATGTATGTATGTATGTATGTAATTATGCTAAGCCACAAGTGAACACTTGACGTGCTATACCACGTGGCCTCCACTACCCACGCACTCCCCGTGGCCTCAACTGCCATGTGACATTTGTCAATTTTTCGTATTCGTATTTGTATTTGTTTTGTTAGACCAACCCATTTTGTCATTTCAATGTACTCGTTTTTTAAAGTTATCAATTTATAACATATTCAAAGATTTAAAGTTCGTTTATGTTCACCTTCTATTCGTATTGTTCAATTAACGAATCTCCGAGCCTTAAAAGTTATTAAAATAATCAAGATTCAAACTATTCGAGCATAAAATGTAAACAATCTAAATCTATATATTAAAGTATATAAAATTTTATCAAGTTTAGTATACTTTCAAAGTTATAGGTTTATTATGTAAAAAAGGTTTAAAATCAAATTATTAATATTTATAAAGTTAGGGGGCCAAAGTGTAAAGTATTTCAAATAAAAATAATAAAACAAACCCAGCCCCAGCCCCCCCCCTCCCCCCCCCCCCCTGTTTCCACCCATCCTCTTCGGTATTCTGGCGCGACATTCTGGCAACAGCGAGAACCTCCGGCGACATCTAAAACGACCATTTAATCTCCATTTTAATCCGTTAATAACCCCAAACGACGTCTCCACAACTCCTAAACATTATTACGTAATTTATTTTGACATTTACGATCCATTTAACGCGTATTATTCAACCACTAACCGGATTATAATAAAATCACCATTAACACGAATTAATCGAATTGACACTATAAATAGGGCGATAATCATCTCCTAAATGTTTTCGAATATAATATTTAACATACAAACTGTTTTTAACATCGAATTCGTTCTTATTATTTCGGTTCCGGTCAAGCTCCGTTCATCCACTTTCCGGCATCATACGAGGTATTTGTTAGATGGATTTCTATTTTTTTGATCCGTTTAATAAAACCCCTAACCTAAATCAATCAAACATGGAATGGATTTGGTGAATTGAACATCTAGGGTTAGGGAAAAAGATGAACTTGAACTTGTGTAAAAATATTTTTTTGAATCTGTTAACAACAAGGTTGTTTGGTCCAGTGGTTCTGTATGTTGGCTGTGGTAATGAAGACCCGGGTTCGAACCTGGGTCACAGTAGACCCATTTTATATACTTTAAGAACCATATTTATTAATTATAATAAATCATATATATTTATAAATCATTTAAAAATCAATAAAATTATTTTTATGGTTAAATAAAAGTTGTTTTAAATTCCGTTAGCATTTTTGTTCAAGAATCAACTTTTACAAACCCGACAATACTCGTTAAAACTCGTAGAATAATTATATAAATAAAATATATAATAACGTTGTAATTTTATAAATCCTAAGATAAACCAACAAACATTCATACTAAAATAAAACAATACCGGTAACGCTAAAATTCCGTAAATATTATTATAATCAATATTCATCTTATAAGTAATATTATAATAATAACTTGTTAAAATCCGTTAGAATTAATTATTAAAATACTTTAAAATGGGTAAAAGTATATATATAAACAATAATGCATGAACCTTAAAACCAACCTTTTATTTTCCATTACTTAGTAATTATCGTGATTATTTTAGCTCGCGAGATTCGAACTTTTGGTTTCATATAACGTTCTTCCAGTTTTGTTTCCAAGTTGTCCTTCTAATTTCAAAGGTGAGTTTCTCACACTCCCTTTTACCCCTTTTAACTATTTTAGGGGTAGCATATATGTCCTATCAGCAATTCTATTTCGTTTATTTATTATTACAAACTACAATTTGTTACATGGACTTGTGTGCTTATTTGCTTACTTACTCAAAGACTACTTGCTCATGGTTTCCTGAATAAGTATGATCATACGCCCCCCTATGCACTCAGGACCTCGATGTTATAAATGGAATAGGGACCCCCGATCCGAGTACGTTTGGTTGCTACCGAATGGAAAAGGCATTGCTTGCGCTATTACTACACAAAGTTTTATGGAATTGTATGATTTTTATGTACTTGTATCAAAATTGTGTGAACTCACCAACTATTTAATTAGTTGACTTTATTTTATATATATGCTACAGGTACTTTCATTAGAGGATGAGATGACGAAGATACTAGAAGTTAGGTTATTTAAATAATAAACAAGAAGACGTTTGTTTTGTTTCTTTTTCCTTACATTTGTTCATTTGATAAACTTGTGTACTTGGGATTTGAATGAATTAATGATATTATTGTCACTTAATAGAGTCACATATGTTATGAGTAATATGTACATCGCACCCAGGCATATTCCGCTTTAATCCAAGGTGTTACAGATTGGTATCAGAGACCGTGACTATAAGATAGGACAGTAGACATAGTGTTCTAGTTAGTTGTAGTTTATTTGCTTAATTGTATAGGTTGTAGGATTAGAAAAATTATGTGGGCCTTATGTGATTTTTCAATGCATTTGCTTAATATTTTTTTGTCAATTCATTTATGCCTCATGTACACAAAGCACACACAAGTCCAAGGCTTATGCCTAAAAACAAAGATTTTTCCAACATTTTCAATTATTGATTTTTATTGTGGTGTTCTGATATTTATTCTTCTTAAAGATGGTTCTATATGGTGGGTATGTAGTAAACTGTAAGGGGGACGTGCTTGTTTTCCGAAACTCTTGACACCAAGGTTATTGAAACCTAAGGATAAGCAATGCGTATAAATCCCAATCAGACGCGGGACCTGGTTGCTTACCTTGAGAGTTAGGAAAGGGCATGAACTCTATTAAGCTAAAGCATACCACTTTCAACGCCATATGAATCACAACTTTAAGTTTTCAAACGTGACCATGTTCTCTTTATGAAATGAATATGGCTACACTTCTAAGGATGTCACGCAAGTCATGGTGGTTCATGCGACGTGAGACTCCGACCTTCTATGTTTTACAATGTGTTTTAACTGGATGCCTGTACACGAATACCCATCTTTCGGTTCGATTTGATTTCGAGTTTCTTTGATTTTTGGAAAATAAGAGTCCATGTTGGTTCATGAAAACTCTAAAGTTCCACACAAGATTTATTACCATTCTTATGATTTTTTTATTTATTTTTTTATGTTAATTTATTATTTCTTTTAAAGCAAACTTTAACAAGGATTTTTTTTATACCACACCCTATTCCGAGTCTCACGATTTTAGTTACCATTGTTCGTAGAATGTCTCTCTGTTTCAACAAGCGCCGTTCTTTCAAAACCTCTAGCCGCAAGTTGACCGCTCAGATCACCAAACAACTAGTCGCGGTCATTCCCGACATGATGACCCAAATTCACCAGAATCTTTATGCTAATAAAACCTCTGCTTCAAGCGAGCCTAAAGCATCTCAGTGTTCTTTTAAGACTTTCACCAGCACCAAACCCCTAGAGTTTGAAGGGACTGAAGGTGCCACTGCCCTACTTCAGTGGTACGAACAAATGGAGAGCAAATTCCTCCACATTGAGTGTCCCGATGACAAGCGAACCCGTTTTTCTACAAGTGTCTTTGCAAAAGGGGCACACCCTAGTGGGTGAAGGAAAAGACAAACCCGTGGTGCCGAAGCTGCCATGGCTATGCCTAGGACGAATTGAAAGAACTGATGACCAAGCAGTTCTACCCTCCAAGAGAGCTTATGAATTTGGAAGCTGAGTTTTGGAACCTCAAACAAGAGAGTGGTGAGCACGCAGCTTACACTTCTCGTTTCAAAGAACTCAGTGTGCTGGTACCTCACCTTGTTACCCCAAGTTCACGTGCCATCGATAAGTACATTCGGGGACTACCGAGACAAATCCAAGAGTGTTTTGAGTAGTCCTCCCAAAGAACTTGGTGACACAATAAACCTTGCTTCAACGTTAACTTATAATCATGTTAAAGCCGGGACTTTGACATTGAAGGGATCGAAGAAACCTACTGAGCCCTCTACCGAGTCCAAAGAATCGAAACCCGAGTCATCCAAGCAAGCTTTCTCCTCACACCACCATAGCAAGAAGCGCAAGAACTATGCTCTAACTCGACAAACCGCACCTCAACCTCAAACTAACCTTGCATCACCACCCAAGAAACTCTACAACGGACCCTATCCGTATTGCAACTTTTGTCGACGTCATCACCCTGCCAATGCCGCTTGCCGCCAATGCACTCGTTGTAATAATTTTGGCCATCTTAGCATCACTTTTCGTGTGACTGCTATTGTACCTAATGCTCCTCAGCGGTTTGCTCAACCCAACCCTCGACCTGCAACGTATGCTCAACCAATTAACCAAATGCGAGCTTGCTATAAGTGTGGTGACCCTAACCACTTTCGAACGCGTGTCCACGACTCGCACATGTGAACACACTTCAGTTTGCTCCAGCTCCACTGTACCAGGTTTAGACATACCAAACCCAGCAAGCTTATCAACCACAGGTTCCACCATTGTTGGCTAACCAAGCTCAGGTTTAGTCGCATCTCGCCATTTTAGCACCAGCACCACAAGGTGGTTAAATCGTTCAAGCTGCTCAAGCTCCTTAAGAAAATCTTGGGCGTGCTTTTATGATTAACGCCAATCAAGCTCAACAAAATGGCGATGTGGTGAACGGTACGTTTCTCGTAAATGACCAATTTGCAACCATTTTATTTGATAGAGGTGCCAATATGAGCTTTGTGTCTTTTGAATTTGAGCCTTTACTTGCTAAACCCCGATCTAAGCTTAAGCACTCGTATTATGTTGAGGTAGCTAATGGTAAATCTGTAGGTTCCCAGCCGGATCTACACAGAAGTATCTCGTAACACGAGGGTGCGGAATCCCCACGTAATACGATACGAGTGTAAGATATATAATACGTTGAGACGATACACAAACACACGTTACAATACTAACAAACACGTTGTATTGCAACACTTCAACAGGTGATCTCAAATCACAAAAACACGTTCTGACTTCAAAAAACCTTTTCTAAACAAGCCAAAGTTAGGCATATATAGGCCTCGAAAACTTCGCCTAACAGACTAGGCGAAGTTGTCTTAACTTCGCTTGTCCATAAGTTCGCTTACATCAGGCGAACTTGTGTGACACCATATCTAAAACCAAAACAACCAATCTAACACGATTACAGACACATACAAAACACTAGATACTGAACTACTGACATTATGCACCAACAGACTCCCCCTTGGCAGTAGCTTCATATCTCTATCTTCATTCACGTGTCTAGTAATCCCCAAAATCTCGTGTCACCCGTCTTCAAGCATGAATGCCCTGTCTGACACACTCAGAGACCACTCTCTGGTACTTCTTGGCTTCATCTTTCCATGCAGGAATATAGAATATCTTCTTATCGTTTAGCACCTGCAAGTCAGCTTGAGACAAATTTACCAAGTGCATGGGATCATACACTCTCAGAATCTCTTGTTCGTCTTCATCTTCCATAACCGCTTCAGCTGTTTGACTATCAACGTACCACCACTTGAGATTCTTTAAGACATCCTTAGGCATTATCTTCATCGGCACTTCTTTTAAACACCGAACCGGTTTATATTTCATTACCATCCAAGGTTTACCATCAGCTCGCATTCATCTTTCCTTGTCTTCAACCAGCTTCCCTTTCTGCGGCTTTAACAATTCAAATTCCTTCTCTTTCACACTTTCTTTCCACACAATCTTCCCAATTATTCTGGCCATATTATCATCACTTCTATTAATCAACCCTAATTTTGCCAAATCCTTCACCTCACACTCAGGCAAGGTATTGAGAGATCTCAACATCCTCTTAAAATAATGAATCCCATTAAAGCGTTTAATCACAAATAACCTCAACTGCTCATCATACAACCAGCATATAGTACCCTTCTTCGACTCGGCATACCCTTTGATATTGTAACTCTTCTTGAACATGGTTGGAACCGCTGGATTCTTTGTCTTTACAAACCACTGAGCGTAGCCTTCTTTCCATCTCGGTTGCTCTTCTCACTCAGACTCATCTAACACATCCATATCTTGACTCACATTTGCCTTATCAATGTCTGGAATATCATGTTCTACACTGTCATCCACAATCTCTTCCTCTTCAATCTCACTATCAATCACAATCTGTTCTCCTATCTTTCAATCTCCTCAACAGATAACACATCGTCATCACCCACAACATCATCATCCAACATTTCTTCATCATCCACAACCACAACATCTTCACCACCTGATCCACCTGTTGTACTAGTTGAATCCCCCTGAGATGTGGAAGTCCCAAGAGTTTGTTCAGTTCTTGGCAACTCACCACCTGCACCTTTCGATGCATTGGGATCATCGTCTCTATCATGACTCTTCTTTGTTCTCAACTCGTCGCCCTTGCAGCTCGTCTCCCCCTGAGATGCTAAGAACTGCTTTAGAGCATCAAAAAGTTTACCATGTTCAACAAGGAGGGACGATTGGATCTGATTCTCTGCTACAAGGCGCTGGATAGCTTGAGTCTGGATTAGATTGATTCTTGACTGTTCAGCAACGACCAGTTCAAGAGCAGCTATCCTTTCAGAATCGGATAAGGTAGCATCAAAATCAAACCGCATATGAGAAACTTCTTGAACATAAGGTGGAGGTATTCCAAACTAGCTGGAGTGTCAGAAGTAGTGTGAAAAGTAACCGCGGGTGGTATTGTGACAGATAACCCCGCAGTAGCAACCAATGTCGACTCAACAAATCTTGAAACAACCTCCGATGGAGTAACAGTAGGAGGTGGCAAGGAAACTATCAAATGATGGAATACCAAACGTGGTTGGTGGAATACCAAATGATGATGATGTCACCACGGGAACACTAGAGGTGATTGGTACTGTTACAGTCATAGAAGCCGGAACCATGGTCATACCAGATAACGAGGGTGGAGAGATACGGACCACCCTTGAGCTTTAACCAGATCCCGAACCCTCACTAGTTCTGGCCCTCTTTGATCGACGTATCAACTGGTCTAACTCCTCCTCGAAGTCAGATTCACTGTTATCTGAGTCTTTCTTCCTCTTACTATGTATTCTTTCTTGTGTGACCAGAATCTGTCGTGCTTCAGCGATATCGTCAGCGGAGGAGTCAAAGTCGGTTCTCTCAGAATCTGCTACAGACGTAGCTACCATCGAAACATTCACACCAGATGCCTCAGCTTCTGGTGCTTGAACCTCTGCAGCTGGATCAATCTGCTCCATATCAAAAAACCCTTGGCCACCAAAAGCAGCTTCAAGATCTACCTGTTCCTCTGGAGCTGCAACAGGATCAACAGGCAAAGCCTGCTGTACCACAGGTGGTGGTTGAGGAATATCAGCCTGTTGCGGTGCCGGGTCACCTAATAACCAAACAATGGAGTGTGCCGCGGATGAAGCTCTGGTTTGCTACGTGCGCTTGACGACCTACATTGCGCAAAGATCCTCTTACTTACACTCTCAACATAACGGATGGGACGTCGTTGAGGTAGCGTAGGTGCTACATGATTCAAAATCATCTGTAAGAATCTGGGGTACATTAAAAATCTTTCACGAGCGACCGCACGTCTCTGACGATCGATTTCATAAAACACCATCTGACTGAAGCTGTAGGGCTTGTTGTAAGTCAGGGCTGTCATAGCAGACTGCATCGTTGCCCCCATACCGTCAGTACCAGCTTTACGACCCGACATGCACACAATCATCACGTGCATCAGAAAACGCCACTGATGTATTTTTCAGTGTACTCAGAAAACAAAGTGTGCTCGGAAGTAAAGTCTACTCGGAAAGCAAAACACTTGTATTTTTCAATTTTTAACTAGCACAAAGTGTACCCGGAAGCACAGTGTGCTTGGAAAACAAAGTGTACTCAGAAAACAAAGTGTGCTCGGAAGTAAAGTCTACTCGGAAAGCAAAACACTTGTATTTTTCAATTTTCAACTAGCACAAAGTGTGCTCAGATTACTTAGTGCTCGGAAACAAAGTGTGCTCGGATTACTTAGTGCTTTTTCATTTTCTTTCACATAACACCAAGCATGCTCGGGAGCAAAAGTATGCTCGGTAGCAAGGGTGTGCTCGGGAGTACTTGTGATTTTTCATTTTCTTTCACTTAACACTAAGCATGCTCGTGAGCAAAAGTGTGCTCGGGAGCAAAAGTGTGATCGGTAGCAAGGGTGTGCTCGGGAGTACTTGTGATTTTTCATTTTCTTTCACTTAACACCAAGCATGCTCGGGAGCAAAAGTCTGCTCGGGAGCAAAAGTGTGCTCGGTAGCAAGGGTGTGCTCGGGAATACTTGTGATTTTTCATTTTCTTTCACTTAACACCAAGCATGGACAACTTTGCCTCTTTACCTTAACACAAGTTCGCCTGACTTAATTTATAATACAGGACCTTATAAATTTGATCAAAGTGCAACTGTCTTTTAAAATCCTCCGTTAAAGATTTAAACTTTACGATCAAATAACCAAGTGACCAAGTTTTAAACCATAAAACAAAATATGCGTGTGAAAATTGTAGTAAGTAAATAAAAGGGATCAAATTTCAGTCTTGATGAGAACCTGCATGTTTTAGAAAAGATCCGAACAGGAATCATACTAATAAAGTGGCTGTTGCATAGATCCATGTTCAGCGGTATTATGCCATAAAGAAACAGGTTGTAAGCAGGTATAAAACTTAGTATGGTTTTCATCGCTTCTTTGATACGGATTAGGTTCAATTAAGCTCAAAATTTAGATGGACATCACATGAGAGATTGTGATGCCTCCTATCTATTCTCAAAGCATATTTGGCTTTCCCCAAGTCACCCCGAATTGACCTCGACCTGTAGTGTCTGATTAAACAGTAAGTACATATCGATCTTTAGAGTCTTCTTCCCGTTCTCTTTCTTGCCTCTTGGTTGATATTTGAAATAACATAAGCTTCAAAAAGGCTTAACAACATTTTTTTTTTTGTTTTTTTTAAACAAAGATATTAATACAGCTTCAAATAGTAGACGACTGCAAGCCCCGGATCTGGATCACTGCATATACTTGACACACCATCTTCTCGGGAATCAGACACTCACGGGCTCGTGTATGACAGGGTAATCACTTTTCTGCCTATCATTCGGAAAGATGTATATGGAGACATGCACAACTCAGAATGATTCTCCACATTAAATCGAGGAGATTTAGTTTGTATCATTTCTACTTTTACGCACCATAAAAGCTACCATAACATACAATGGCTGTTCTAGAGTCTTTTAGGCCTAATAACTTCACCAGTTAGGCACACAGAAATAGTTTTTCTATCACTTTCCAAGGTTGGATCAATTTTCTTTTAAACATTGTATAGAAACCTCTTACGAAGTTATAGACTTGAAAAATTATATCATCTCCCTTTAAAAATGTTAAATTCTATCACCCCGATCAAGTCAAAGTCTTCAGGTAAACGGCTATCCTGAAGATCCAATGGATCAGCTGGACCGACCACATACGAGTATGTGTCCTTCTAACTAACTATGAACGACTATTTTTCAGCGAGAGAATAAAAACCCATCATAAACCGCCCCGGTCACTTTCAGTCATCTAGTTAATGGCTATCCTCATAATCTACTAGTAGAAGTAAGGACCAAATATATCCGAGGATGTGTCCTTCAAACTGAAGCAACCGACAAAATTCTAAGCGGTAGTGATGCTTTTTTTAAATAAAAACGAAAAACAAGGTTACTCAGGATTGATCATCCCATTTAGCTCAACCAGATTTTGAAAACGGGATCGGTCAAACGCTTTAGTAAAAAGGTCGGCGAAATTATCCAACGAATCAACCTTTTCTAGCACAATTAAATTCTTCTCAGCACAATCCCGTATAAAATGATAACGAATGTCAATATGTTTAGTTTTGCTGTGTTTGACGGGATTGTTAGTTACTGAGATTGCAGCAGTGTTATCAATGCAAATAGGAGTTTGAGTGAAATTCAGACCGTAATCGCGCAATTGCTGTTGTATCCAAAGAACCTGGGAGCAGCAGTTCGATGCTGCCATGTACTCTGCTTCACAGGTGGAAATGGCTACTGAGGTCTGCTTTTTACACTGCCACGACACCAATCTTCCTCCCAGAAACTGACATCCACCGGTGGTTGACTTCCTGTTCTGATTGCAACCACCATAGTCAGAATCTGTGTAAGCTACCAAATCCAGTTCTCCCCCTTTCGTATACCACAATCCCAACTTAGGCTTGCCTTTGACAGAAGACATGATTCTTCTGATGTCATCTCAGTTGACCTCATATCCATTACATACGTATTCTTTTCTCTTGGAGCTCTCATTACCACCCATGCCTCTGGTATCTTGAAACCAGGATAAAGGAAGATTGCCTCGTTTTTAGTAAAATGCACCGTGTATTCTTTGTCACAAATCTGAGATACACTCAGCAAGTTATGCTTCAATTCTTCTACAAAATTCACCTTCTCTAACTTCATTTTTCCATTCGTCACAGTTCCAATACCACTGATTCTACCTCCACTCTCTCCAGCGAAACTAACCCTTCCTTCTTGAACAGGTTTCCAGTCACGTAACAAATTCTTGTTACCAGTCATGTGCCGGGAACATCCACTGTCCACAACCCACAGATTGTTTACAGCCCTGTTCGACTGTTCCTGCACAATTAAAGAAAAAGATTAAAATCTAGGGACCCAAGACCTACTGGTCTTGGGTCGATTATATCTGTTGATCGGCATCCAGTACTTTGGTTGCCCAAAGTCAGTTTGAGGATGATTTCTGTAAGTTCTGAAAGGAAACCTTTTCGAGGATTGACTATGAGGCCATCCAAACCTTAGTGAATCAACTGAGTTATAATTGTTGGTTTGGTTGTTAACTGGGAAAAACTGAGATCGATTTCTTTGAAATCTTGGATTAGACCAATGTATGAAATTTGGTGTTTTCATATTCTTACCATTATTATTATTTATATTCATTTTATTCTCAGTTTTCGGATTCCTCATACCTCTAACTTTTCTCTGGTTTAGAGGACAATCAGCAATAAGGTGTCCTACTTGATTACATCTGAAACAACTTCTGTGTTCAACTCTCGTCTTAACAGTTGTTGTAGTGATCGAGGTTGCATTACTACCCATTCGTCTTACATATGGTGGGACGAACGGGTTTAGGGAAGAATTCTTTTCATCAGGCTTATATTCTTCCCCACGTTTTAGTAACACTACCTCTTCTTTTATCTCACCCGATTCGGATGACGTGTCCGAATTTGATGAGACAGAGCTAGGAACAAAAATCTTAAAATTAGAAATTGGCTTACTCGTTTTGCTCTTATTAACTTCAGGTTCTTTAGTCGAAATTTTGACTGGAACTGTCTGACTAGTCTCAACATCAGCAGATTTCTGATTACTAGGATTATAAGTATAGTTATTGTTATACTGTGGCGGAACTTCAGAAAATCCAATCCCCCCTTTGTTAAATGGGGAACGTTGGACACCTATGATGTGATCAAGCATTGCTGAAGAATTTCTAAATTGTTCAATTTTTCTGTTTAGTTCCACCACTTTTACCTGGTAATCAGCTATCTGTTTATCTTATTCAGCAATTAGTTTGGTTTTTTCTTCTAACACTTCATAACTAAGATCAATTACTTGTATTTTATCAGCTAGACTTGCTTTAAGACTTCTGATATCCTTTTCACTAGCTTTTATTTTTACCGAGTAACTGTTTTCTCTAGTTTTAGTGTAGTGATGATCTTCTTTTAACGTTTTAAATTGTGCATCCAAACTAATAAACTGATCAGTTACAGTTTTCAATTGTTCAGACAGATTTTCACATTGTTTACAATGAGGTTCAGAACTTACCTCAGAGAGCTGATCGTTCACTTCTGCCATATATGCTTGATTTTCTCCCGTCTTCCTCTCACTTCCTCCCGTTTCGATGTTTACCAAGTTAGCCTGTTCGAACACTTCCTCAACTTGTATATTCCAGTTGTATCCACCATTCTGTCTAGATACCATAGCCCTATTCTCACTACCTCCCCCATTCTGTTGTGCAGGCCTGTTCTTACTTCGTTCGACTCTCTCATTTGTACATTCCTTAGCAAAGTGACCATTCTGTTGACAGTTGTAACATCGAACCTTTGATTTATCAAACCCTGGTCTTTCTCCAACAAACTTTCTACCCATTTTCTTCATGAATCTCTTTACCCTTCTTACTATCATAGCCATCTGCCTCTGCAGATCCATCTCCTCCAAATCATCAGCATCGATCTGATCATAGTCTTCATCCAAAGTTGCAGGGTCGACTATTTTACCTTTGATGTAGTTTTCATAAGATGCAATGAAGGATACATAAAGAGCAAACTGTTGTTCAGCTGATTTAACACTCATGGGCATCTGTGAGTAGTTGTAGCTCGGAACATTTAACGAGAAATTTCCTGTTGTGGCTTGAGGTTTTGAAGAATTACTACCTCCAGCTACGAAACATACGTCACCATCCATATTGAGAGTCACATGACCATCACGAGTTGAGTTTGAGTTTGATTCTCCCTTTGAGTAGTAGGCAGAGGATTCTGTTTTTGAACTTGAACTTGTAGTGACTTTCGCACCATACATTCCCAGATCCTGAACCTGATCAGTTGGTGTCTCCTTCCGAACCATGTTAAGTTCAAAATTTCGTAACTTATTGACTGTTGTTTCCAAATCAATATTGGTAAAGTCTTTATCCTCTCTCATCAAAACCGTCTACATTTCCCATTTCGGTGAAAGAGCATCAAGGAGTTTCTCTACTATCTCTTCTTCCTTGTATTCAATGGAGTAATTACTAAGTTCGGTCATCAAGTGATAATATCTGGTGATGATATCATCAAGTGATTCATTTTTCAAATACTTGAATACAGAGAATTGGGTTTTTAGTAGCTTTGTCTTGGATGCACGTATCCCCACATTACCTTCATATCTATTTTCTCGTGCTTCCCATAGCTCTCTAGCAGTTTTGTACTTCTTGAAGGTATGAAGAATCTCTTGTGGAAGAGCCATGGTTATTGCTGCATGAGCTTTACTCTCCGCCTCATACATTTTCTTTTCCTCCTCTTCCATCTTACTATACTTCTTAATTTGATCACGACCTTCAAACAAGGATGTTGGTGGAATGTATCCATCTTGAATGCAAACCCACATCTTAGCATCTTGATACTTCACGTACTTTTCAAACCGATCTTTCCATGCAACGAAATCGGTACCCTTAAGCATTTTTGGAGCCTTTGTAGCTGAACCGGCTTCAACCTCCATTTTTACCAGTTCTGTAATGTTTATTGAAGTCATAGTTGAAAGAAACACGACTCGAAATAACAAGAAAGTATTTAATATTTAAACAGTGACCAGACAGCGAAGTTGTGACAACTTCGCTTGTTAACTTCGCCTGATCCTAACTTCGCTTGTACTCAACTTCGCTTATACTCAACTTCTCCTGACAACTTAACTTCGCTTACACCTCCTAACTTCGCTGCTTACAACTTCGCCTGCTCTTAACTTCGCCTTCTCTATAACTTCGCTTAAACCCTACAAATAGTGACGGCAACTTCGCCTGATAAACAAAAGGTTTTTGCAGGTTTTAATTGGATGTATTGCGAGGTATGCGAGGGCGTAATGGGTTATATTTGATGGTGGGAGATGGGTAAGACACAAAAACTAGGTATTTCAACGTAAACTCGTTCCGCGAATAGTCAAACAGAACGATCTTAACACCCGTGTGATAATCCCGAACCACACAATCACGAGCAAAAGCTCTGATATCAATTGTAGGTTCCCAGCCGGATCTACACAGGAGTATCTCGTAACACGAGGGTGCGGAATCCCCACGTAATACGATACGAGTGTAAGATATATAATACGTTGAGACGATACACAAACACACGTTACAATACTAACAAACACGTTGTATTGCAACAATTCAACACATGATCTCAAATCACAAAAACACGTTCTGACTTCAAAAAACCTTTTCTAAACAAGCCGAAGTTAGGCATATATAGGCCTCGACAACTTCGCCTAACAGACTAGGCGAAGTTGTCTTAACTTCGCTTGTCCACAAGTTCGCTTACATCAGGCGAACTTGTGTGACACCATATCTAAAACCAAAACAACCAATCTAACACGATTACAGACACATACAAAACACTAGATACTGAACTACTAACATTATGCACCAACAAAATCTATAGCAATTGACTTGGTTATTAGAAATAGAAAATTAAATCTACACGACCAAAAGTTCTCAGTCGACATCATTCCTATGCAATTGGGAAGTTTTGACATTATAGTAGGCATGAACTGGTTATCTGATCAACGCGCTGAAATTTTTTGCTTCGAGAAGTTCATTCGTATTCCACTTGCCGATGGTCAAATCCTTCGTGTCTCCAGTGAAAGCCATCTCCCTCGAGCCTAAATTTTATCACTTGTTTTCAAGCCCAAACGTACTTACGCAAGAAGTATGTAGCATTCGTAGCTCATGTGGTGGAAAAGAAGGAACATAAAATTGAGGACATTCCCGTCGTTCGAGAGTGTCCTGAAGTGTTTCCAGTGTTCCTCCTACCCGTGAAGTTGAATTTCGAATCGATCTCGTGCCTGGTGCAACCCCGATTGCTAGGGCTCCTTATCGTCTTGCTTCTTCTGAGATGCAAGAGTTGTCTAATCAGCTCCAAGAACTTTCAGACAAAGGGTTCATTCGTCATAGTTCATCTCCTTGGGGCGCACCCGTTCTTTTTGTCAAGAGGAAAGATGGATCCTTCTGTATGTGCATCGATTACCGCGAGCTCAAAAAACTCACAATCAGGAACCGCTATCCTTTGCCTCGTATTGACGATCTTTTCGATCAACTTCAAGGAGCTTCATGCTTCTCAATGATTGATCTTCGTTTGGGTTATCATCAACTACGCGTGCATGAAGATGGCCTACCCAAAACCGCTTTTCGGACTCGTTATGGGCATTACGAATTTAGGGTTATTCATTTTTGGCTAACCAATGCACCCGCGGTATTTATGGATCTCATGAACCATGTATGCCAACCTTACCTAGATAAATTCGTTATTGTTTTTATTGACGACATTCTTATTTATTCCAGGTCCAAAGCCGAGCAAGATAAACACCTCCATTCCGTCCTTGATCTCTTAAGGAAGGAACAACTCTATACTAAATTCTCAAAGTGCGAGTTCTGGTTGAAAGAAATTCCATTCTTAGGGCATATAGTAAACGATAAGGGTATCCACGTTGACCCAGCCAAAATCGAAGCCGTTAATAATTGGAAAACTCCAAGCACTCCTACCGAAGTTCGTTCATTTCTTGGCCTTGCGGGTTACTATCGTCGCTTCATTCTTAATTTTTCTGAGATCGCCTTGCCCCTAACCTCACTAACTCACAAGGATAAACGTTATCTATTGGGGCCAAAGCAAGATGAAGCTTTTCAAACTCTTAAACGCATGCTTTGCGATGCATCGATCCTTGCACTTCCTGATAAGGATTTTGTTGTCTATTGCGATGCTTCCATCAAGGCCTCGGTTGTGTCCTTATGCAACGAGGTAAAGTTATCGCTTATGCTTCACGACAACTTAAGGTTAATGAAAAGAATTATACAACGCACGATCTCGAACTCGGTGCCGTTGTATTCGCGTTGAAAATTTGGAGACATTAACTCTATGGCACTAAGTGTGTGGTATTCACCGACCACAAGAGTCTTCAACATATTTTCGACCAAAAAGATATAAACATGCAGCAACGACGATGGGCTGAACTACTTAGCGACTACGACTGTGAAATTCGTTATCATCCTTGTAAAGAGAATGCTGTAGCCGATGCCCTTAGTCGAAAGACCCATGTGAAATCAATTCTTCTTCATTGTGTGACCGTTCAAAACGATCTTCAACTCCGTATATTTGAAGCCCAACATGTCTCAGTAACCGAGGGAAATTGTATGATGAAATGTCCTGTGGTGTCGAGAATCAACTTGAAACTAAGCGCGATGGTTTGTTGTATTACCTCAATCGTTTGTGGGTTCCAAATCATGACGATCTTCGCACATTCATCATGGACGAAGCTCATAAGTCTCGATATTCCATTCATCTCGGTGCGGATAAGATGTATTTCGATCTACGGTCCACATTTTGGTGGCCCGGTATGAAGAAAGACATCGTGTTGTATGTGGGAAAATGCCTTACTTGCGCTAAAGTTAAGGCCGAACATCAAAGATGTTATGGTTTACTAGTTCAACCACACATCCCTGTTTGGAAATGGGAAGATATCTCTACGGATTTTGTGTTCAAGCTTCCGACTACTCGAAACCACCACGACGGTATTTGGGTTATAGTTGACCGTCTGACTAAATTTGCTTATTTCATTCCAATCAATGAAAAGTTTTCGATTGATCAACTCGCTCATATTTATTTTCAGCGTATTGTTTGTCATCATGGTATACCTTTGTGCATCATTTCTGATCGTGATAGTCGTTTTACTTCTCATTTCTGGTCATTGCTTCAAACCGCGTTGGGAACTCGATTGGATCTTAGCACCGCCTATCATCCTCAAACCGATGGACAATCCGAGCGCACGATTCAAAAGCCCGAAGACTTGCTTAGTTCATGTGTCATGGATTTCGGTGGAAACTGGGATTATCATCTTCACTTGATTGAGTTCTCGTATAATAATAGTTTTCATTCGAGTATCGGTATGGCTCCGTTTCAAGATCTCTATGGTCGTAAATGTTGATCACCTATTTGTTGGAGCGAAATTGGTGAAACCTAAATCACCGGTCCGGAACTTGTTTAGGAGACTACGAATATAATTGCTCAAATACGTCAAAACCTCTTAACCGCTCGTAGTCGTCAAAAGAGTTACGCTGATAACCGACGACGACTCCTTGAGTTTAATGTTGGTGACAATGTCCTTCTCAAGGTATCCCCTTGGAAAGGTGTTGTTCGTTTTGGCAAGAAAGGCAAACTATCTCCTCGTTTCGTTGGACCTTCAAGATTCTTGCTCGTGTTGGTAGTGTTTCCTACACACTCGAACTTCCTCAAGAGCTTTCTAACATTCATCCGACGTTTCATGTTTCAAATCTGAAGAAATATCTTGCTGAGGGAAATCTCCATGTGCCACTCGACGAAGTGCGCATCGATGAAACAACGCACTTTGTCGAAAAACCGGTGGTCATGGATCGCAAAGACAAGGAAACTAAATGTAGTCGTATACCTTTGGTAAAGGTTCGTTGGGAATCCAAAGGTGGCGTTGAATTCATTTGGGAAGTAGAAGATCAAATGCGAACAAAGTATCATCATCTTTTTGTTATGGATTTTTCTACTTAATTTCGGGACGAAATTCTCAAAAGTTGGGAATGTTGTGACATTAGTCAATATTTCGTATTCGTATTTGTATTTGTTTTGTTGGACCGACCCGTTTTGTCATTTCAATGTACCCGTTTTTGAAAGTTATCAATTTATATCATATTCAAAGATTTAAAATTCGTTTATGTTCACCTTCTATTTGTATTGTTCAATTAATGATTCTCCGAGCCTTAAAAGTTATTAAAACAATCAAGCTTCAAACAATTCGAGCATAAAATATATACAATCTAAATATATATTAAAGTATATAAAGTTTTATTAAGTTTAGTATACTTTCAAAGTTCAAGGTTTATTATGTAAATAAGGTTTAAAATCAAATTATTAATATTTATAAAGTTAGGGGGCCAAAGTGTAAAGTATTTAAAATAATAACAATAATAAAACAAACCGAGCCCCAGCCCCCCCCCCCCCCGTTTACCCCCTTCCTATTCGGTTTTCCGGCATGACATTCCGGTGACGGCGAGAACCTCCGGCGACCTCTAAAACGACCATTTAACCTCCATTTTAATCCGTTAATCACCCCAAACGACGTATCCACAACTCCAAAACATTATTATGTAATTTATTTTTTCATTTACGATCCATTTAACGCGTATTAATCTACCACTAACCGGATTATAATAAAAACCATTAACACGAATTAAACACGAATTGACACTATAAATAGGACGATAATCATATCCTAAATGTTTTTCGAATATAATATTTAACAAACCAACTGCTTTTAACCTCGAATTCATTCTTAATATATTGGTTTCCGGTCAAGCTCCGTTCATCCACTTTCCGGCATCATACGAGGTAATTGTTAGATGGATTTCTATTGTTTTGATCCGCCTAATAAAACCCGTAACCTAAATCAATTAAACATGGAAATGATTTGGAGAATTGAACATCTAGGGTTAGGGGAAGAAGATGAAGTTGAACTTGTGTATAAAAATTATTTTTTTAACCTGTTAACAACAAGGCTGTTTGGTTCAGTGGTTCTGTATGTTGGTTGTGGTTATGAAGACCCGGGTCACAACATTTTATATCTTTTTAAAACCATTTTTAGTAATTATAATAAATCATAAATATATTTATAAAACATTTAAAAATCAATAAAATTATTTTTATGGTTAAATAAAAGTTGTTTTAAATTTCGTTAGCATTTTTGTTCAATAATCAACTTTTACAAACCCGGCAATACTCGTTAAAACTAGTAGAATAATTATTAAAATAAAATATATAATAATGTTGTAATTTTATAAATCCTTAAATAAACCAACAAACGTTCATACTAAAATAAAACAATACATGTAACGCTAAATTTCCGTAAATATTATTATAATCAATATTTATCTTATAAGTAATATTATAATAATAACTTGTTAAAATTCGTAGACTTACTTATTAAAATAATTTAAAATGGGTAAAAGCATATATATAAACAATAATGCATGAACCTTAAAACCAACCTTTTATTTTCCATTACTTAGTTAGTAATTATCGTGTTTATTATTTTAGCTCGTGAGAGTCGAACTTTTGGTTTCATATAACGCGCTTCCCGTTTCGTTTCCCAGTTGTCCTTCTAATTTCAAAGGTGAGTTTCTCACACCCCCTTTTACCCTTTTTAACTATTTTGGGGGTATCATATACATCCTATCAACAATTCAATTTCGTTTATTTATTATTGCAAACTATAATTCGTTACATGGACTTGTGTACTTATTTGCTTACTTGCTCAAAGACTACTTGCTCATGGTTTCCTCAATAAGTATGATCATACGCCCCCTATGCACTCAGGACCTCGATGTTATAAGTGGAATAGGGACCCCCGATCCGAGTACATTTGGTTGCTACCGAATGGAAAAGACATTGCTTGCGCTATTACTACACCATGTTTTATGAATTGTATGATTTTTATGTACTTGTATCAAACTTGTGTGAACTCACCAACTATTCAATTAGTTGACTTTATTTTATATATATGCTACATGTACTTTCATTAGAGGATGAGATGATGAAGATACTAGAAGTTAGGTTATTTAAATAATAAACAAGAAGACGTTAATTTTGTTAATTTTTTCCTTGCATTTGTTCATTTGATAAACTTGTGTACCAGGGATTTGAATAAATTAATGATATTATTGTCACTTAATAGCGTCACATGTGTTTTGAGTAATCTACACGTCGCACTCGGGCGTATTCCACTTTAGCCGGGGTGTTACATGCCACATGAACCAAACGATACTATGTCTAAGACCACATAGCATGTTACAACAGGTTTATATGGTCATGTGCAATTATAAAACATGTCCGACATACCCCTCCGGCCCTGTCATATGGGTTTGTCAAACCAATAGTACTATTCATATGCCATCGGTTGAAGATTTATCACTCGTGTTTGTGGGGACTTTCAAGTTTTAGCACTTAGACAATAAACATCATAACACGTTTCCAGATAAATATATATATATATATATATATATATATATATATATATATATATATATATATATATATATGTATAAACATGCTTTCTACCCTAAATGTTCGTAAAACAGTTTAAAAGTAGGGTCATGAAACTCACCTTATCGTAGTATCGTATGGGTAACATGTTGCATAAGTAACATGCCTCGATTATAGCTTGTATTCTATAACCATTATTGCTTTGTTAATACTAGTACAATCTTTAAACTGAATCTGGCTGTATCTCTAGTCTGGGTATGGCTGTTACACCCCGAACATGTCAGTAGTCTTAAATTGTGACGTTGTACAATGTTTAATAATCAAAATCTCTGTTGGCCTAGTTTCACTGTTTTCCGTGCCTGGCCAAGTTGGTGGTTTACGCATTTCGGAAACAGGTAAGATCACACAAACTTTGAGTAAACATACTGTTTGATAGGATGATTCAAATTATAAAAGAAAATTAGGGTTTCAATACCTAAATTGGCCGCATGGTTCGTTTCCGTTTTAATACGGGTTTGATTGTACAAAATGCGTACCATTTACCCGAATTGTCCGGAAATATCTTAAAAAGTTCGTTTTTATCAAATTCATCAAAAACTACGATATTTGACCACTTTTGACGTTTTGATATACCAGTCAGTTCGTTAAACATATTGCTGCCAGTTTTACCAAAACATATATAAATTAAATCTTCAAATTATTATAACTCTTTATATAATTTATATAAAGGGAAAATTCTATAGGGTGGCAGTTAGACCTGCAATGCTATATGGAACAGATTGTTGGGCCATCAAGAAGGCACAAGTGCGGAAGATGGAGGTAGCAGAAATGAGAATGCTACGTTGGATGTGTGGGCACATAAGGCTAGACCGAATAAGAAACGTTGTGTTTCGCGAGAGATTAGGGGTGGCGAACATAGCAGACAAGATAAGAGAGTGGAGATTGAGATGGTTTGGACATGTAAAGAGAAGACAGACGACGAATCCTGTTAGATCCGTAGAAAACATTACTATAGAGGGGAGGAGGGGTAGAGGACGACCGAAATTGACTTGGGATGAGAGGATTAGGCATGATTTGATAAAGCTAAACCTCTCCGAGGACATGGTTGAGGATAGGAATTCGTGGAGAAGTAGAATTAAAGTTAAGGATTTTTAGAGAGAATTGAATACCTTAGGGCTTAGACTTAACTTATTTAGGTCACATACCATAATGGTATTTCCCTTACATATATTATTATTATTATTATAATTATTATTAGCTTTTATATAGCTGTTAAACTGTGATCTTATTATTAATATTATTATAATTAGTAGTAGTTTTTATATAACTGTTAAACTTTGATTTCCTTTATTTTGCTTCATACACATGTACTTAGAGCCGAGGGTCTCTCTGGAAGCCACCTCTTTATTCCTTTGGATAGAGGTACGGTGTGCCTACATCCCACCCTCCCCAGACCCTACTTATAGCTTTGCTGTCGGTGGGATTTTACTGGGCATGATTGATTGATTGATTTTATATAATTTATATATGAATTATGAGAATTTTTATATTAATAAATTAAAATATGTAGAGTTTTATAAAAGTAATTCCAGAATTATTAAACTTGTTTATTTATTTATAACATTTGTTTTATATGTTATTTTATCCGATAAATCTCCCGTATATACCAAAAGACACCCGAAAAATTTGATAAATTTTTGAGAGGTCAAAGACCAGCAAGAATCCTTGAAAAATTTACAGAACTTAACTCTTTAGCTAAAATCCTTTATGTGCATAATCCTGCTGACAAAACTCAATTAGACGAGAATGCACAAGTCATATCTACACTTCTCCAATTGTCCCAAAATTTCCGTGTGATCTTACAATGGGATTGTTGAGTTCCCACAAAAGTTCAGATTTTTCCAAACTATTTAACTATTTTTCATAATAAATCACCAATAGACGGTAATAAAATCGCCAAATATTCTTCGTTTATCGAAAAATTAAAAAAATTGGACACTCGCTCATAAGGTAACTAATATACCTGAAAATTTTCGTAGGCTAAAAACATGCACGTCACAATCTAATCCTAAATAGCCCCTAAACGAGTAATCTATAAAAAGAGTTCCGGGCCATAGCAACTCATTTTCTCACTCTTACACAGTCCAAATGTCACTCGTTTGTCCCGTTTCATTCCAAACATCTTGTTTACGTTCAATGTAAAGCCCCGTTACCGGTGCCCTACTTTGGATGTTGGATTTACTCATAAACACAGTTCTAAATATCAGAGTTAATTAAAACTTTACGCGGAATATAAAACTTTCATTAATCATTACATAATAATTCATAACTTGTCTTAATCAAACATTCTAGTCTTTCAAATCAAACATCAAAACATAAAAACAACTTGAATCTTAAGATGCCAGCTTCTTTATTCTATTGCCATGTGCCCCGCACAAGCTAGCTGCGTCATCCTACTCACCTGCGTGCATACTAAAAGTCAGCTACGCTGAGTGAGTTCTAGTTAATCATACATCATACAATACATACACTTACCTTCATATATGCATCCGAGGATACACATTAAGTACTTTACTTATTACTTTAATTTCATACATTCATACATACGTTCATACTTTATTACTTCTATACTATATACTCACTATCCATCCTATCTCAGATATTATTAGGGTCTGATCCCTCTTTCCTTGTCTATCTCAGATATTATTAGGGGTCTGATTCCTTACTTCTCTATCTCATATATTATGAGGGTCTGACCTTTCCTTCTCTATCTCAGATATTATTAGGGTGTGATCCCTTACTTCTCCATCTTCGTGCATACTTTCTTTACATACCCATATCATACTATACCTTTATACATATATACCTTCTTTAACATTCATACATATTCACATGTATACATATACTGTAACGATTCCGACGAAACCCGGTATACTCTAACCGGTAGATAATAGTTACGTCATATTTAATGTCGGATAAATGAATTACCATAGTAATTATACGAGAATACAGGGTTCACTGTATGGATTGTACGTGAATATATAATTCATCGTATTGAATATGCGATCAATCGATCGATAGTTATTGAAACCCGAACGAATCTAGGGTTCAATTATAGACGAGATATATGATATGTAGTGATTTTACGAAGCATTAATGCTTCGGGATAAGTAAAGTACGGCACAGAAAAAGAATTTCGATTTAATGTACGTCGGTACGTTAAACGAAACCTTTAATACCAAACCGAGCAAGAGACGATCGATCAAGCCGAAAAAGATGCGCAATAATTAATAATATGATGTTTTAAGTTAATAAATGTCAGGGTTTAAGTTTTTAAAGTTTCTAAATCGGTTTTATATAAATTTCATTTTTAAGCCGAAAAACGACCGTTTTAGCCTCGTTTTAAGCAGAATTAAACATTTAACCGAAAAACGAACTGAACCAGATTATCCAAAACGTTATCCAGATTACAGAAATCCAAACATGTGGCCTAGAATGGAGAGGTGGGTCCCACCCCACCCCCATAACCAAGCCGATCGAACTCCATGGTCCAACACCATTCCATTTTTCTTTTTTACACCAACACATTCAACAATCCATCAATTCTCTCAACAATTTCATCCAAAAACCGAGAGTTCTAGCAAGAAAAACAAGGTAATGATCGAGTTATTCACGTGTTCATCTTCATTTCTTGAGTTTATTTGCAAGAAAATGAGGTTTCAAAGATGAAAACCGATTCTTGCATGATCAAGTGATGTATACGGGTTATACAAGGGATCTTGGTCCAAGAAAGGAGTTAAACGGACCAAAAACGGATTTTTACGGTTAAATCTTTGTTTTTAAGGCAATAACCGAAACTATAGTGTAAGAGGCTTGATCGTGAGTGTAACTTGCTTTGTATTGTGGTATGTTGTTTGTAGGCTCTGTGTTTAGGGGTAGAGAAGGCGGAAAGATGAGTTTGTAGCTTGTAGTGGCGGAAAACGAAAGGTATATTCGGTTTATGTTCGGTGTATGTGTTTTGGGACAGATTGTTGATGGTTTAGAGTTAGGTCATGAAATTTTACAGGGATGTTCTACACATGAAAATAAGAGTTCTGTGAATATTTGGTAATTTTTGGATAAATGATGAATATTTGGTGAATTTAATCCTCGGTTTTGGCCAAAAATGGTGAAAAATAGTTAAATATCATGAAAATTTCTGGAAAATTGAAGATAAGCGTTTTATATCATGTATAAGTCACACACAAAATTTCAGGTCCGTTGGAGAAGTCTAAGTAGGATTTTCGGTTAAACGAGTTCTAGGGATTTCTAGCTTGGTTTTAGTGAAAATGGCAAGTAAAAGAAGATTTTAGTTCTGGAAAAATTACAAGGGACTATGTGGATGGCAGGGGACATCCAGGAAAAATTTGGGATTTTTCTAAGATCGTTTGGTATTTACGACATATTTAGTGTTTAAATGGTGTTTAAAAATAGATAAATAAATTTTAAATATAGAAATTAATTCTGGAAATATTTTTATAAAATTCCCCACCGTCAAAAAGTGATTTGTGCAAAATTTCAAGATCCGAGATCAAACGGATAATTATTTGTGCCAAAACAAACTTTTAAAGTTTAAAAAGCGTAAACCGGTAAAGTTCGCATAAGCGAGCTGACTGGTGAATAAAAATCCTAAAAATGAACTATCTTCTTATAATTGAGTTAAACAAGTAAAAATAAATCATCCGAAAATAATTCGGATGATTTGAGTAATTTTTGTTCGATATAACAGTTTCCGGTGCGCTAAAGACGGAAACGGGTCCCGCGGCCAATCGGGGCGTCTAAACCGAGCTCAAATTTCACAACTTTACTTAAACCATCAGTCAACGACTATTTTCGGGTCGTGTGTGACCAAACTCATTTTTGAAACGTGAAAAACAAACTAATAGTAATTGTGACCATAGAACTCTAAACCATATCACAATCTGAGTCCGTAGAAGTGTTTCTGGGTTAACATTGCCCCCGTAATGGGTACAGTACTGGGTGGACAGTGTCCCCAGATGTACCGGTTGTTACGGTTAAAGATTATATAAACAATATTTGTATAATAACGATCGTAGGGATCATATTACAGATTGGACGTGTTAATTGATAATGATTGTTGTTACCTGCTTGCATGTGCTAAGGTGAGTTTCACGAGCCCCTTTTTCTGAACTGTTTTCGAATATTTTCTCGGGGCGGAAGCATGTTTTTACTGAAATGTTTAAGTACATACTGAACGCATGGATTTGCGTGGATTTATATATATTTTATTGTATGGGAATCGTACGGAAATGTACTAAGATGGTAATTGTCTGAGTTGCTAACATTCTAAGGCCCCAGAACACGAGTGATTAACTGAAAGCCGGTAGAGTGTGGATAGTACTATTGGTCTGACAAACCCAACTGGTCCGGCATGGATTTGCTGATGTTTCCCAGCCAGTTGCACATGTCTATTTTGGGTGTTATATATATTTTGCTATGTAATGTTAGACATAGCGGTTTGGGGAAGTTCCGTGGGCGGGGGATATGCCACGGGTCCGTGGGCGGGGGATATGCCACGGGGGTTGTGTGTGATAGTCAGAGGTTTCACTTGTGGGCTCAGCATAATTACATCGATAATATTATATTTTGATAATGGTTTATCATGGTTTACTCGAATTGTGAAACTCACCAACTATTCGTAGTTGACCCGTTTTCTCACATGCTTTTCAGGTACAATTAAGATGAAGTGATTGCTTACGTGCTAAGTGCTTGATGTGTGTAAGATTTGCGTGCAGGATGTTAGGATACATTATAACAAAAAATAATTGTGTATCGTATTGTATGATGTGTGTATCACCTAGACGGTAATGAAATACAAGATAATGTAATTTGAAGTATATTAATGTATTCAGTTTTCTTTATAAACAATGTGGTTGATATCAGACGAGTCTGTCGCACCCCGTTTACGTTTCCGCTGCGGTTGCGGGGTGTTACAGAACTTGGTATCAGAGCCATTGGTTATAAAAGAATTAGGATGTCTTTAAAAGATACCTAAAATATAACTAGTAGCTCAAGTATTATAGGATCTGAATATCAACTAATAATATATAGTGACGGGATCTGGATGAACTTGAATGGACAAGTGAGTTATTATGGTCTGGAACATAATAACAGACTTGTCCGCACGAGGGAATTCAGGGGAAGTCACTGGGGACATTAATAGGTAAAAATGGCAACATATGTGTAAAGTATATGATATTATTTATACGTGCTAATGTGTATATATATATGTACATATCTTGTGGGTACATGAATTGAGAAATAGGACCCTGACAAGGAACCGGGGGATGAAATAATAAAAGTACCGAGGATGCTGGAATTCCTAGAGCATCGGTTGATGATAAGTCTGACTTATCGGGTCACAGCTATGATATCACCAAGTTAGATCTCCCGTTTGACATTAACCAGAAATATCTAGTAACCGTCACTCCCAACCAAAATTGATAAATCCCTTACCCTACCAACACCGGTACCGTATATCCTAATAACCCCCTATGTTCACCCGAACCGCCGACCCTCACATACGGACGGACCTGTACCTGAACCCATTCTTGTTCCATTTAAATAAAAATAAAATAATAATAATAAAATGGATAATAAATCAGCAGATAAAAATAATATATAGAAATATATATATATTTCTCACTCTCAAACATATGAGACATACCACCTCCAGATCGAGAATTACCGATTTCCGTGAACCTAGAACGTCTGAGGACATTGACTGAGCAAGTGATAGAGTTTCCCATAATAATAATTAATAATATTTGAAGGCAACCCATGTTGCGCAATTACCTTGAACCTTGCAACTCCCTATGTTAACTACATCCGTTAGATGCCTATACCCATGTATACTCGAATAGAATGATTACCCATACACAAAGAGGTGTTGGAATCATTATAGCATAGTTGGTTGTTCGTTCGTAGGTGGTATACCGAGTATGCCGGATATACGAATAGACACGGATATTATAACTCCGTGGTACGTAATCGTTTGGTGCGCACGGTGAGCATGTATCGGTTATGCTGACATGCAGAAGGATATTGAAATCAAGTATATTAAACATTAATCTTTGTTGAGAAAGATCTATATGTCAGTTGGTGACAAGGGTTATGAAATATATTTAAACGTCCGTATGTTATTATATTGTGGGACATATATATATACTAGATACTGGTATGTGTAATATGTATGAAAATATTTGGTGTGTATGTGTACCTGTTGATATGATTGAGCTGGTAACGAGTTATACGGTGATATTTGTATTGATTACTGCGTACGGGATGAGTACGGCAGAATGACATAAAAAGAATAACTCCAATGATGGAGATTGATATGAGTCAGTTGATTGCTCAAAGATTGATGATGATACCGAATGTCGTATCACAGATCACTGTTAGTGTTGATGCAAATGTGATCGCAGAATTATAGATCGAGCGATCACATGAATATGAATATTTCAATTCTTAGTGTTATTACTAAGAGTGATATTGTCCCACCGAATACTATTATGACTACAAGTATTAGTTATAAACTAAACATGAATAGTAGTCGTAATGAATTAGATCCGGTATGAAAGATATGTTTGTTGTTTGTGGTAAGGAAATTATTAATAGTTTACTGATGGTAAAGGGAGGAATAGATTAGCGAGTGGATAGAAAAGATCGAAATGGTTAAGGATATTGGTAATAGTCTAGAACGTTGTGTAGTGAAATACGCTACATATATGTTGGTAGATTATGTTGTATCGTGATGGAACACGATGGTACAAAATTATAGTTAGAAAATTATTACTCAGATGATATGGTCAGATTTTAAAATTCTTGTGCTAGAGCACTTTTATTCGAATAATTAAACTCAGAGATTGGAAACTGAGCTATGAAAGATAGAAATGTTGTGTGCTGATCACTTAGAACACGCTAATCGTTTGAAGGAATTGTCATGTCTGGTAACATGGCTAATTACTCCTGAAACTAAGCGATGTGAGCGCTATATTGGGGACTAACTCCATCGATAAGGAGTATAGTCAAACCTGTAAAATATACAACCTTTGGAAGGGTTGTGTCACAAGCCAGCATTGATATATTTGATTCTATGGGAAGCGGATTGGAAGGACGTTAGGTGAGACGTCGAGTGTTAAAGAAGAGAAATGATAAAGGTATAGTGCAAGATAGGCTTCTGAATAAGTAGGTATGTCCTACAACCCAGAATTATACTAAGACTAGTTCTGGTGTGAAAACATGAACCGCATAAAGGGTCCTTCCCGAAATGTGGAAATATTGTTATCGGCAGGAAGAAGAATGTTGAGTGATAGTAGGCCATAGGTATGGTAAATATGGACGTAATGCCCCAATTGTAGAACCATTTGAAGCCATGTGAACCGGCAACCCCAATCCATACGTGTACAACCACTCCGAACCCAACAACTTCAATAACAATCCACCCAAGGAAATCAAATTATGCCAAACAGTTGTACTTGCTATGGATGTGGCAGTACAGAACGTTTCAAGAGAAATTGCCCAAAGTTTAACCAAGGTGTCGTGGAAGACGAACCTCATGACAAGCATCAGCCTCTGATCAAGCAAGGAGCCGCGCTTTTGTGAGTAATTCGAATAAAGCACGTCATGATCCAAAGGTGGTATTAAGTACGTTGTAGTTTTAAATCAATAGACTTCAGTGATATTTTTACGGTTGTCGATAGAAGTTAGATTCCTGCTAACTTCCTATCTTTTGGAAAGATACCGATTAGTGAAACTATTGAACCCTAAACTGTAGAATCGCTAACGGTAAATCCCTAATGGTTAACTAAATTGTTCGGAATTGTCCTATTATTCTGAACGATTAACCTTTCCTTATTGACCTACGACCAGTAAAGTAAAGAAGTTTTGACGTAATAGTTAGCATGGATTGGCTAACTCAACATGAAGCTGAAATCAAATATGAAAAGAAGATGATTAGAAGATTTCCTTCGGACGATGAAGCGATTTGATACAAAGAAAAGTGTACGGTATTATGTTACCACTCTAATCTCATCTTGAGATGTTATAATACTTACGACAAGAAGACGTGGTGTATTTAACAAACGCGATTGCCAAAGTATTTAAAAGAAAACATATAGAAGATATCCCGATGGTACGCGAATTTCCACAAGTTTTCCCAGAAGAACTTCCTGGAATACTGCCAACCCGACAGGTCGAATTCAGAATCGATTTAATACCTCAAGCTGGCCCTGTTGCTAAAGCATCTTACCGACTTGCACCAACTGAAATGCAAGAATTATTGGATAAGGTTTCATACGACCTAGTTAGTCACCATGGGGTGCACCAGTGTTGTTTGGGAAATGAAGGACGGAAGTGTTAGGATATGTATTGATTAGGGAGAATTGAATAAAGTGACGATCAGGAATAGGTATTCACTTCTTCGAAGTAAATGATCTATTTAACCAATTGCAAGGGGCGATTTATTTTTAGAAAATTGATCTTAGATATAGTTATCACCAAATGAAAAATCCAAGAGGAGGACGTTGCAACAACAACGTTTCGGACTCGTTATGGCCATTATGAATTCTTAGTTATGCCTCTCGGGCTAACAAATGCGCCAGCAGTGTTCATGGACCTCATGAACCGAGTCTATAAACTTTATTTTGACAAATTTTTCATAGCATTCATTGATGATATTTTGATATATTTGCAACGTAAAGAAGAGCACGAACGACGGTTAAGAAAATTGTGGAAGTGTTAAAGCAAGAGGAGCTATACGCGAAGTTTTCGAAATGTGATTTTGAATAAAGAAGGCATAATCCCTTGGTCATGTTGTAAAGCAACAAAGATTTCACAAAGATCCAAATAAGATAGAAACCATTAAAATTGTGCCAAGCGCCGATTTTAAGTCTCCCCGATGGAGACGATGGTTTTGTCGCGTATTGTGACGCATCGCGTAAAGGGTTAGGATGCGTGTTGACGCAGTATGATAAGGTTATAACCTATACTTCCCGACAGTTAAAAGTACACGAGAAAAATTACGGGTTATACAAGGGATCTTGGTCCAAGAAATGAGTTCAACGAATCAAAAACGAATTTTTACGGTTAAATCTTTGTTTTAGTATCATAACCGTAACCATGAAAGAAATGGCTTGATCGTGAGTGTAACTTGCTTGGTATTGTGGTATGTTGTTTGTAGGCTCTGTATTTAGTGGTAGATGAGGCGGAAAGATGAGTTTGTAGCTTGTAGTGGCGGGAAAACGAAAGGTATATTCGGTTATGTTCGGATTTGGGAATTTTGGACAGATTGTTGATGCGTTAGAGTTAGGTCATGAAATTTTACAGAGGTGTTAAACACATGAAAATATGAGTTCTGTGAATTTTTTGTAATTTTTGGATAAAGGATGAATATTTGGTGAATTTAATGCTCGGGTTTTGGCCAAAAATGGTGAAAAATAGTTAAATATCATGAAAAATTCTGGAAAATTTCAGATAAGCTTTTCATATCATGTATAAGTCACACACAAAATTTGAGGTCTGTTGGAGAAGTCTAAGTGGGCTTTTCAGTTAAACGAGTTCTAGGGATTTCTAGCTCGGTTTTAGTAAAAAGGGGATGTAAAAGAAGATTTTGGTTCTGGAAAAATTACAGGGGACTGTGTGGATGGCAGGGGATATCCAGGAAAAATTTGGGATATTTCTAAGATCGTTTGATATTTACGACATATTTAGTGTTTAAATGGTGTTTAAAAATAGATAAATAAATTTTAAATATAAAAATTAATTCTGGAAATATTTTTATAAAATTCCCCATTGTTAAAAAGTGATATGTGCAAAATTTCAACATCCGAGAGTAAACGGATAATTAATCGTGCTAATTATCAAACTTTTAAAGTTAAAACGCGGTAAACCGGTGAAGTTCGCTTAAGCGAGCTGACTGGTGTATAAAAACCCTAAAAATGGACTATTTTCATATAATTGAGTTAAACAAGTAAAAATGAATCATCCGAAAATAAGTCGGATGATTTGGGTATTTTTAACCGATTTTAACGGTTTCCGGTACGCCAAAGACGGAAACGAGTCCCGCGGCCAATCGGGACGTCTAAACCGAGCTATAATTTCACATCTTTAATTAAATTATCAGTCAACGACTATTTTCGGGTCGTGTGTGACCAAACTCATTTTTTTTGAAACATAAAAACGGATAACCGTGCTAGGCACGCAAAACGAGAAAAACAACTAATAGTAGTTGTGACCATGGAACTCTAAACGACATCACAATCTGAGTCCGGAGAAGAGTTTCTGGGTTAACCTTGCCCCCAGAACAGGTACAGTGCTGGGTTAACAGTGCCCCCAGATGTACCGGTTAACTTGGTTAAAGTTATGTTAATAATGAGTGTATAGTAACGATCGTAGGGATCATATTACAGATTGGACATGTTAACTGATAATGATTGTTGTTACCTGCTTGCATGTGCTAAGGTGAGTTTTCACGAGCCCCTTTTTACTGAACTGTTTTAAATAATTTCCCGGGGCGGAAAGCATGTTGTTATGGAAATGTTTAAATACATACTGAACGCTTGGATTGCGTGGGTTTATATATGTTTTATTGTACGGGAATCGTACGGAAAGGTACTAAGATGGTAATTGTCTGAGTTGCTAACATTCTAAGGCCCCGGAACACGAGTGATTAACTGAAAGCCGGTAGAGTGTGGATAGTATTATTGGTCTGACAAACCCAACTGGTCCGGCATGGATTTGCTGATGTTTCCCAGCCAGTTGCACATGTCTATTTTGGGTGTTACATATATTTAGCTATGTAATGTTAGACATAGCGGTTTGGGGCAGTTCCGTGGACGGGGGATATGTCACGGGTCCGTGGGCGGGGGATATGCCACGGGGATTGTGTGTGATAGTCAGAGGTTTCACTTGTGGGCTCAGCATAATTACATCGCTAATATATGATTTATTATAATAAATTGTCAATGTTTATTTAAATCAGTGAAACTCACCAACTATTCGTAGTTGACCCGTTTTCTTTACATGCTTTCTAGGTACACCCAAATTGGAATGAGTGATACGTGCTTGATGATGTGTGCTATTTTGTGGAAGATTAAGGATCTATATTTTGCATTAAATATGTTAATGTACTATCGGTAAAACTTATGTGATAACACCTAGATGGTAACGAAACTCGGAACAATGTAATTCGTTTAAACTAATGTAGTGGTGTTTTCTTTATAAGCAATGCTGTTGATATCAGATGTGTCTGTCGCATCCCGTGTACGTTTCCGCTGCGGTTACGGGGTGTTACAGAACTTGGTATCAGAGCCATTGGTTACAAATGAATTAGGATGTCTTTAAAAGATACCTAAAATATAACCAGTAGCTCAAGTATTATATGATCTGAATATCAACTAATAATTTATAGTGACGAGGTCTGGATGAACTTGGATGGACAAGTGAGTTGTTATGGTCCGGAACATAATAACAGACTTGTCCGCACGAGGGAATTCAGGGGAAGTCACGGGGTACATTGATAGGTAAAAATGGCAACATATGTGTAAAGTATATAATATTATTTATGTGTGCTAATGTGTATATATATATACGTGCATATCTTGTGGGTACATGTATGGAGAAATGGGGCTCGGGTAAGGAACCGGGGGATGAAATAATAAAAGTACCGAGGATGCCGAAATTTCTAAGAGCATCGGTTGATGATGAGTCTGACTTATCGGTCATAATTATGATAGTACCAAGTTAGATCTCCCGTTTGACATTAACCAGAAATATCTAGTAACCGTCACTCCCAACCAAAATTGATGAATCCCTTACCCTACCAACACCGGTACCGTATATCCTAATAACCCCAGATGTTCACCCGAACCGTCGACCCTCACGTACGGACGGATCCGTACCTGAAACCATTCTTATTCCATCAAGGTAAATAAATACATAAAATAATAGTAATAATAAATTTGATAATAAATCAACAAATAAAAATAATATATAGAAATACATATGTATTTCTCACTCTTAAACATATGAGTCATACCACCTCCAGATCGAGAATTACCGATTGCAACGAACCTAGAACGCCTGAGGACATTGACTGAGCAAGTGATAGAGATTCCCACAATAGTAATTAATAATATTTGAAGGCAACCCATGTTGCGCGATTACCTTGAACCTTGCAACTCCCTATGTTATCCTTATATCCGTTAGATGCCTACGCCCATGTATGCTCGAATAGAATGATTACCCATACACAAAGAGGTGTTGGAATCATTATAGCATAATTGATTATTCGTTCGTAGGTGGTATACCGCGTATACCGGAAATACGAATAGACACGGACATTATAACTCTGTGGTACGTAATCGTTTGGTGCTCACGGTGAGCATGTATCGGTTATGCTGACATGCAGACGGATATTGAAATCAAGCATATTAAACATTGATATTTGTTGAGAAGATCTATATGTCAGATGGTGACAAGGGTTATGAACCATATTTAGACGTTAACCGACGTCAGGTTAAGTCTATATGTTATTATATTTGTGGGACATATATTTATACTAGATACCGGTATGTGTAATATATATGATAATATTTGGTGTGTATGTGTACCTGCTGTTATGATTGAACTGGTAACGAGTTATACGGTGAGATTAGTATTGATTACTGCGTACGGGATGAGTACGGCAGAATGACATAAAAAGAGTAACTCCAATGATGGAGATTGATATGAGTCAGTTGATTGCTCAAAGATAGCAGATGATGATACCGAATGTAGTATCACAGATCACTGCTAGTGTTGATGCAAATGTGAACGCAGAATTATAGCTCGAGCAATCACATGATTATGAATATTTCAATTCTTAGTGGTATTACTAAGAGTGATAATGTCCCACCGAATGCTATTATGACTACAAGTATTAGTTACATACTAAACATGAATAGTAGTCGTAATGAATTAGATCCGATGTGAAGAATATGTTTATCGGTTGTGTTAAAGGGATTATTAATAGTTGACTGATGGTAAAGGAAGGAATAGATTAGCGAGTGGATAGAAAAGATCGAAATGGTTAAGGATATTGGTAAGAGTCTAGAACATTGTGTAGTGAAATATGCTACAGATATGTTGGTAGATTATGTTGTATCGTGTTGGAACACGATGGTACAAAATTATAGTTAGAAAAATTATTGCTCAGATAATATGGTCAGGATTTAAAATTATTGTGCCAGAGCACTTTTATTCGAGTAATTAAACTCAGAGATTGGAAAATGAGCTATGAAAGATGGAAAAGTTGTGTGCTGATCACTTAGAACACGCTAATCGTTTGAAGGAATTGTCATGTCTGGTAACTTGGCTAATTACTCCTGAAATTAAGCGAAGTGAGCGCTAAATTGGGAACGAACTCCATCGATAAGGAGTATAGTCAACCCTGTAAAATATGCAACCTTTGGAAGGGTTGTGTCACAAGCCAGCATTGATATATTTGATTCTATGGGAAGCGGAATGGAAGGACGTTAGGTGAAACGTCGAGTGTTAAAGAAGGGAAATGATAAAGGTATAGTGCAAGATAGGCCTTTGAATAAGTAGGTATATCCTACAACCCAGAATTATACTGAGACTAGTTCTGGTGTGAAACATGAACCGCATGAAGGGTCCTTCCCTAAATGTGGAAAATAGGGTTATCGGCAGGAAGAAGAATGTCGAGTGATAATAGGCCACAGGTGTGGTAAAGATGGACGTAATGCCCCATTTGTAGAACCAATTGAAGCCATGTGAACCGGCAACCCCAACTCATTCATGTACAACCACTCCGAACCCAACAACTTCAATAACAATCCATCCGAAGAAATCAAATTATGCCAAACAGTTGTACTTGCTATGAATGTGGCAGTACAGAACGTTTCAAGAGAGATTGCCCAAAGTTGAACCAAGGTGTCGTGGAAGATGAACCTCATGACAAGCATCAACCTCTGATCAAGCAAGGAGCCGTGCTTTTGTGAGTAATTCAAATAAAGCACGTCATGATCCAAAAGTGGTATTAAGTACGTTGTAGTTTTAAATCAATAGGCTTCAGTGATATTTTTACGGTCGTCGATAGAAGTTAGTTCCTGCTAACCTCCTACCCTTTGGAAAGGTACCGATTAGTGAAACTATAGAACCCCATACGGTAGAATAGCTAACGGTAAATCCCTAATGGTTAACTAAATTATACGAAATTGTCCTATTATTCTGAACGATTAACCTTTCCTTATTGACCTACGACCAGTAAAGCAAAGAAGTTTTGACGTAATAGTTAGCATGGATTGGCTAACTCAACATGTAGCTGAAATCAAATATGAAAAGAAGATGATTAGAAGCTCTCTTTCGGACGATCAAGCGATTAGATACAGAGAAAAGTGTACGGTATCATATTACCACTCAAATCTCATCGTGAGATGTTATAATAGTTACGACAAGAAGACGTGGTGTAATTAACAAACGTGATTGCCAAAGTATTTAAAAGCAAACATATAGAAGATATCCCGGTGGTACGCAAATTTCCACAAGTTTTCCCAGAAGAACTCCCTGGATTACCGCCAACCTGACAGGTCGAATTCAGAATCGATTTAATGTCTCAAGCTGGCCCTGTTGCTAAAGCACCCTACCGACTTGTACCGTCCGAGATGCAAGAATTATCCAATCAGTTACAAGAATTGTTGGATAAGATTTTATACGACCTAGTTAGTCACCATGGGGTGCACCAGTTTTAATTGCGAAATGAAGGACGGAAGTGTTAGGATATGTGTGATTAGGGAGAATTGAATAAAGTGACGATCAAGAATAGGTATTCACTTCTTCGAAGTAGATGATCTGTTTAACCAACTGCAAAGGACGATTTATCTTTAGAAAATTGATCTTAGATATAGTTATCACCAAATGAAAAATCCAAGTGGAGGACGTTGCAACAACAGCGTTCGGACTCGTTACGGCCATTATGAATTCTTAGTTATGCCTTTCGGGCTAACAAATGCGCCGGCAACATTCATGGAACTCATGAACCGAGTCTGTAAACTTTATTTTGACAAATTTGTCATAAAAGTTCATTGATGATATCTTGATATATTAGCAACGTGAAGAAGAGCATGAACGACGGATAAGGAAAATTGTGGAAGTGTTAAAGCAGGAGGAGTTGTACGCGAAATTTTTGAAATGTGATTTTGATTAAAGAATGCATAATCCCTTGGTCATGTTGTAAAGCAACAAGGATTTCACATAGAACCAAATAAGATAGAAACCATTAAAATTGTGCCAAGCGCCGATTTTAAGCCCCCCCGATGGAGACGATGGTTTTGTCGCGTATTGTGACGTATCGCGTAGAGAGTTAGGATACGTGTTGATGCAGAATAATAAGGTTATAGCCTATGCTTCCCGCCAGTTAAAAGTACACGAGTAAGATTACACTACTCACGACTTAGAACTGGGAGTGGTTATCTTCGCACTTAAGATGTGGAGACATTATCTCTACGATACGAAGTGCACCATCTTCACCGATCATAAAAGTTTGCAGCACATATTTGATTAGAAGGAACTGAATAGGAGGCAACGAAGATGGGTCGAGTTGTTAAGCGATTATGACTGTGATATCCGTTATCACCCTGGCAAGGCTAACGTCGTAGCCGATGCCTTGAGTAAGAAAGATCGGGTTAAGCCATTGCGAGTGCAAGTGCTGGGGATGATAGTCCAGTCGAACCTTCGAACCTGATTCGAGTCGCTCAACGTGAGGCGTTGAAAGAGGAACAATTGGAAAAGAAGGAACCTTACGGCAATGAGGAGAATTTCGAACATCGCGTGGACTAAATTCTCTACTTCAAAAATCGGGTTTGGATCCCGACCCTCCATGACCTTCGTGAATTAATCATTGACGATGCGCATTGATCGAAATAATCCATACATCCGGGATCGGACTTGACTATTGATGATACGGATATCTGAAAGGATTTTTATTAATGGTCGAGTTTGGAGAAAGTTATGGTCACGTGTGTTGGTGAATATTGAATTATGCAAGAGATAAGGCTGCACACCGAAAACCATAGGGAACGCCACAACGACAGAAAATTCGTCAATGATAGTGGGAATAAATTACAATGAATTTTTGCCTAAATTCCTGATGATGAAATGGTAACTCGTCTTGAAGTACCACTTTCAATAATCTCAGATTGAAATAGTCATCCTACTTTCATTATTGGAAGGAGGGGAAGGAAACATCGAGAGCTTGAAGCTTTCTATGGGTGAAGTAGTTATCACCAATTTGTTAAATTGAAAATGAGCGTCGATTGAGCCATAAGATTTGAATTGATCCGAGAAACAACCAATCGGGTTTATAATGTTTAAGAGAAGTTGAAAGTAGTGCGAGGATTGGCAAAGGATTTATGTCAACGTTCAAAGGAAACCATTGTCACTAAATAGAGGTGACAAGGCATTTTAAGGCATCACCTTAGAGAGAGGTGATGTGAGGTTTGGCAAAACTGAAAATAGCTTCTTAATATATTGGACCCCATGAGAACTATCTCCATGGTTGGTCATTTAGTCTATCAATTAAAGTACTCCAGGGGCTAAGTACTATACATGATATTTTGCCATGTATACGGATTGAAAAGTGCCTAAGCGATGAGGCAACGAGAGTACTAGTAATAGAGGTACTCATAGAGGACATGCTTGATATCATAACTAATTCCGTAAAGATAATAGACGGGAAAACAAAACAGTTTGGTCATACCAAGCTTTATTAATTAAGATTAAGTGGAATTCACAGCGAGGACCAGATTATACTTGGTAACGCGAGGGTGAATTCTGAAGGAAAAACCCCCCACCTTTCTCTCGAAGGGAGATTGTGGGCGTGTAAAATTTCGAGGACGAAATTTCTTAACGGGGGGAGAAAGTAACGATTCCGACGAAACCAGGTATACCCTAACCGGTAGACGTTAGTTACGTCATATGTAATGTCGGGTACATGAGTTACCATGGTAATTATACGAGAATACATGGTTCATTGTATTGATTGTACGTGAATATATAATTCACCGTATTGAATATGCGATCAAACGATCGATAGTTAATGAAACCCGAATGAATCGAGGGTTCAATTATAGACGAGATATATGATATTTAGTGATGTTACGAAGTATTAAAGCTTCGGGATAAGTGGATTATAGCACAGAAAAAGGATTTCGATTTAATAGTACGTCGGTACGTTAAACGAAACCTTTAATACCAAACCGAGCAAGAGACGATCGATCAAGCCGAAAAAGATGCGTAATAACTAATAATATGACGTTTTAAGTTAATAAATGTCATGGTTTAAGTTTTTAAATCGGTTTTATATAAATTTCAATTTTTAGATCAAAAACGACCGTCTTAGCCTCGTTTTAAGCCGAATTAAACATTTAACCGAGAAACGAACTGAACCAGATTATCCAAAACATTATCCGGATATCCGATATCCAAATGAGTGGCCAAGAATGAAGAGGTGGGTCCCACCCCACCCCCTCACTACCTCCGGTCGCAACTCCCTCACCCAACAACAATTCATTTTCTTTTTTCACAACACAATTCAACCATATTCACATTCTCTCAAGATCAAGAACCAAAAACCGAGATTTTTAGCAAGAACAACGAGGTAAAGATCGAGTTATATTCGTGTTCATCATCCTTTCTTGAGTTTGTTTGCAAGAAAATGAGGTTTCAAAGATGAAAACCGATTCTTGCATGATCAAGTGATGTATACGGGTTATACAAGGGATCTTGGTCCAAGAAATGAGTTAAACGAATCAAAAACGAATTTTTACGGTTAAATCTTTGTTTTAGTATCATAACCGTAACCATGAAAGAAATGGCTTGATCGTGAGTGTAACTTGCTTGGTATTGTGGTATGTTGTTTGTAGGCTCTGTATTTAGTGGTAGATGAGGCGGAAAGATGAGTTTGTAGCTTGTAGTGGCGGAAAACGAAAGGTATATTCGGTTATGTTCGGATTTGGGAATTTTGGACAGATTGTTGATGCTTTAGAGTTAGGTCATGAAATTTTACAGAGGTGTTAAACACATGAAAATATGAGTTCTGTGAATTTTTGGTAATTTTTGGATAAAGGATGAATAATTGGTGAATTTAATGCTCGGTTTTGGCCAAAAATGGTGAAAAATAGTTAAATATCATGAAAAATTCTGGAAAATTTCAGATAATCTTTTCATATCATTTATAAGTCATACACAAAATTTGAGGTCTGTTGGAGAAGTCTAAGTGGGCTTTTCGGTTAAACGAGTTCTAGGGATTTCTAGCTCGGTTTTAGTAAAAAGGGGATGTAAAAGAAGATTTTGGTTCTGGAAAAATAACAGGGGACTATGTGGATGGCAGGGGACATCCAGGAAAAATTTGGGATTTTTCTAAGATCGTTTGATATTTACGACATATTTAGTGTTTAAATGGTGTTTAAAAATAGATAAATAAATTTTAAATATAGAAATTAATTCTGTAAATATTTTTATAAAATTCCCCATCGTTAAAAAGTGATATGTGCAAAATTTCAAGATCCGAGAGTAAACAGATAATTAATCGTGCTAATTATCAAACTTTTAAAGTTAAAACGCGTAAACCGGTGAAGTTCGCTTAAGCGAGCTGACTGGTGTATAAAAACCCTAAAAATGGACTATTTTCATATAATTGAGTTAAACAAGTAAAAATGAATCATCCGAAAATAAGTCGAATGATTTGGGTATTTTTAACCGATTTTAACGGTTTCCGGTACGCCAAAGACGGAAACGAGTCCCGCGGCCAATCGGGACGTTTAAACCGAGCTATAATTTCACATATTTAATTAAATTATCAGTCAACGAATATTTTCGGGTCGTGTGTGACCAAACTCATTTTTTTTGAAACATAAAAACGGATAACCGTACTAGGCACGCAAAACGAGAAAAACAACTAATAGTAGTTGTGACCATGGAACTCTAAACGACATCACAATCTGAGTCCGGAGAAGTGTTTCTGGGTTAACCTTGCCCCCAGAACAGGTACAGTGCTGGGTTAACAGTGCCCCCAGATGTACCAGTTAACTTGGTTAAAGTTATGTTAATAATGAGTGTATAGTAACGATCGTAGGGATCATATTACAGATTGGACGTGTTAACTGATAATGATTGTTGTTACCTGCTTGCATGTGCTAAGGTGAGTTTTCACGAGCCCCTTTTTACTGAACTGTTTTAAATAATTTCCCGGGGCGGAAAGCATGTTGTTATGGAAATGTTTAAATACATACTGAACGCTTTGATTGCGTGGGTTTATATATGTTTTATTGTACGGGAATCGTACGGAAATGTACTAAGATGGTAATTGTCTGAGTTGCTAACATTCTAAGGCCCCGGAACACGAGTGATTAACTGAAAGCCGGTAGAGTGTGGATAGTACTATTGGTCTGACAAACCCAACTGGTCCGGCATGGATTTGCTGATGTTTCCCAGCCAGTTGCACATGTCTATTTTGGGTGTTATATATATTTAGCTATGTAATGTTAGACATAGCGGTTTGGGGCAGTTCCGTGGACGGGGGATATGTCACGGGTCCGTGGGCGGGGGATATGCCACGGGGATTGTGTGTGATAGTCAGAGGTTTCACTTGTGGGCTCAGCATAATTACATCGCTAATATATGATTTATTATAATAAATTGTCAATATTTATTTAAATCAGTGAAACTCACCAACTATTCGTAGTTGACCCGTTTTCTTTGCATGCTTTCTAGGTACACCCAAATTGGAATGAGTGATACGTGCTTGATGATGTGTGCTATTTTGTGGAAGATTAAGGATCTATATTTTGCATTAAATATGTTAATGTACTATCGGTAAAACTTATGTGATAACACCTAGATGGTAACGAAACTCGGAACAATGTAATTCGTTTAAACTAATGTAGTGGTGTTTTCTTTATAAGGAATGTTGTTGATATCAGATGTGTCTGTTGCATCCCGTGTACGTTTCCACTGCGGTTACGGGGTGTTACAATAAGGTTGCACGCCGAAAACCCTAGGTAACGTTACAACGACAGAAAAATTCGCCAATGATAGTGGGAATAAATTACAAAGGATTTCGGGACGCAAATTCCCAAGATATATCAAAGGCATGATGTAAATTGGTTAATCGCAGATCGATTAACCAATCCTCGCATTTCATCCCAATCTATGATGATTACCACAATGAATTCTCTCCCAAATTCATGATGGTGAAATGGTATCTCATCGTGGAATACCATTTTCAATTACCTCAGATCGAAATGGGCATCCTACTTCCACTATTGGAAGGCGGGGAAGGAAGCATCGAGAGCTTGAAGCTTTCTATGGGTGAAGTAATTATCACCAATTTGTTAAATTGAAATTGGGCGTCACTCAAGCCATAAGATTTGAATTGATTCGAGAAACAACCAATCGGATTTATAATATTTAGGATAAGTTGAAAGCAGCGCGAGATTGGCAAAGGATTTATGCCAACGTTCAAAGGAAACCATTGTCACTGGAAAGAGGTGACAAGGCATTTTAAGGCATCACCTTAGAGAGAGGTGATATGAGGTTTGGCAAAACCGAAAATAGCTTCTTAATATATTGGACCTCATGAGACTATTTCCATGATTGGTCATTTAGTTTATCGATTAAAGTACTCCAGGGGCTAAGTACTATACATGATGTTTTGCCATGTATACGGATTGAAAAGTACCTAAGCGATGAGGCAACGAAAGTACTAGTAATGGAGGTACTCATAGAAGTCATACTTGATATCATAAATAATTCCGTAGAGATAGTAGACGGGAAAACTAAACAGTTTGGACACACCAAGCTTTATTGATTAAGATTAAGTGGAATTCACAGCGAGGACCAGATTATACCTGGTAACGCGAGGGTGTATTCTGAAGGAAAAACCCCCACCTTTCCCTCGGAAAGGGATAGTGAGCGTGTAACATTTCGAGGACGAAATTTCTTAATGGGGGGAGAATGTAACGATTCTGACGAAACCCGGTATACCCTAACCGGTAGATAATAGTTACGTCATATTTAATGTCGGATACATGAATTACCATAGTAATTATACGAGAATACAGGGTTCACTGTATGGATTGTACGTGAATATATATTTCATCGTATTGAATATGCGATCAATAGATCGATAGTTATTGAAACCCGAACGAATCTAGGGTTCAATTATAGACGAGATATATGATATGTAGTGATTTTACGAAGCATTAATGCTTCGGGATAACTAAAGTACGGCACAGAAAAAGAATTTCGATTTAATGTACGTCGGTACGTTAAACGAAACCTTTAATACCAAACCGAGCAAGAGACGATCGATCAAGCCGAAAAAGATGCGCAATAATTAATAATATGATGTTTTTAAGTTAATAAATGTCAGGGTTTAAGTTTTTAAAGTTTCTAAATCGGTTTTATATAAATTTCATTTTTAAGCCGAAAAACGACCGTTTTAGCCTCGTTTTAAGCCGAATTAAACATTTAACCGAAAAATGAACTGAACCAGATTATCCAAAACGTTATCCAGATTACAGAAATCCAAACATGTGGCCTAGAATGGAGAGGTGGGTCCCACCCCACCCCCATAACCAAGCCGATCGGACTCCATGGTCCAACACCATTCCATTTTTCTTTTTAACACCAACACATTCAACAATCCATCAATTCTCTCAACAATTTCATCCAAAAACCGAGAGTTCTAGCAAGAAAAACAAGGTAATGATCGAGTTATTCACGTGTTCATCTTCGTTTCTTGAGTTTATTTGCAAGAAAATGAGGTTTCAAAGATGAAAACCGATTCTTGCATGATCAAGTGATGTATACGGGTTATACAAGGGATCTTGGTCCAAGAAAGGAGTTAAACGGACCAAAAACGGATTTTTACGGTTAAATCTTTGTATTTTAAGGCAATAACCGAAACTAAAGTGTAAGAGGCTTGATCGTGAGTGTAACTTGCTTGGTATTGTGGTATGTTGTTTGTAGGCTCTGTGTTTAGGGGTAGATAAGGCGGAAAGACGAGTTTGTAGCTTGTAGTGGCGGAAAACGAAAGGTATATTCGGTTTATGTTCGGTGTATGTGTTTTGGGACAGATTGTTGATGGTTTAGATTTAGGTCATGAAATTTTACAGGGATGTTCTACACATGAAAATAAGATTTCTGTGAATTTTTGGTAATTTTTGGATAAAGGATGAATATTTGGTGAATTTAATGCTCGGTTTTGGCCAAAAATGGTGAAAAATAGTTAAATATCATGACAAATTCTGGAAAATTGCAGATAAGCTTTTTATATCATGCATAAGTCACACACAAAATTTGAGGTCCGTTGGAGAAGTCTAAGTAGGCTTTTCGGTTAAACGAGTTCTAGGGATTTCTAGCTCGGTTTTAGTGAAAATGGTTCTGGAAAAATTACAGGAGACTATGTGGATGGCAGGGGACATCCAGGAAAAATTTGGGATTTTTCTAAGATCGTTTGGTATTTACGACATATTTAGTGTTTAAATGGTGTTTAAAAATAGATAAATAAATTTTATATATAGAAATTAATTCTGGAAATATTTTTATAAAATTCCCCACTGTCAAAAGTGATTTGTGCAAAATTTCAAGATCCGAGATCAAACGGATAATTATTTGTGCAAAAACAAACTTTTAAAGTTTAAAAAGCGTAAACCGGTAAAGTTCGCATAAGCGAGCTGACTGGTGAATAAAAATCCTAAAAATGAACTATCTTCTTATAATTGAGTTAAACAAGTAAAAATAAATCATCCGAAAATAATTCGGATGATTTGAGTAATTTTTGTCCGATATAACAGTTTCCGGTGCGCTAAAGACGGAAACGGGTCCCGCGGCCAATCGGGGCGTCTAAACCGAGCTCAAATTTCACAACTTTACTTAAACCATCAGTCAACGACTATTTTCGGGTCGTGTGTGACCAAACTCATTTTTGAAACGTGAAAAACAAACTAATAGTAATTGTGACCATAGAACTCTAAACCATATCACAATCTGAGTCCGTAGAAGTGTTTCTGGATTAACATTGCCCCCGGAATGGGTACAGTACTGGGTGGACAGTGTCCCCAGATGTACCGGTTGTTACGGTTAAAGATTATATAAACAATATTTGTATAATAACAATCGTAGGGATCATATTACAGATTGGACGTGTTAATTGATAATGATTGTTGTTACCTGCTTGCATGTGCTAAGGTGAGTTTCACGAGCCCCTTTTTCTGAACTGTTTTCGAATATTTTCTCTGGGCGGAAGCATGTTTTTACTGAAATGTTTAAGTACATACTGAACGCATGGATTTGCGTGGATTTATATATATTTTATTGTATGGGAATCGTACGGAAATGTACGAAGATGGTAATTGTCTGAGTTGCTAACATTCTAAGGCCCCGGAACACGAGTGATTAACTGAAAGCCGGTAGAGTGTGGATAGTACTATTGGTCTGACAAACCCAACTGGTCCGGCATGGATTTGCTGATGTTTCCCAGCCAGTTGCACATGTCTATTTTGGGTGTTATATATATTTTGCTATGTAATGTTAGACATAGCGGTTTGGGGCAGTTCCGTGGGCGGGGATATGCCACGGGTCCGTGGGCAGGGGATATGCCACGGGGGTTATGTGTGATAGTTAGAGGTTTCACTTGTGGGCTCAGCATAATTACATCGATAATATTATATTTTGATAATGGTTTATCATGGTTTACTCGAATTGTGAAACTCACCAACTATTCGTAGTTGACCCATCTCACATGCTTTTCAGGTACAATTAAGATGAAGTGATTGCTTACGTGCTAAGTGCTTGATGTGTGTAACATTTGCGTGCAGGATGTTAGGATACATTATAACAAATAGAATTGTGTATCGTATTGTATGATGTGTGTATCACTTAGACGGTAATGAAATACAAGATAATGTAATTTGAAGTATATTAATGTATTCAGTTTTCTTTATAAACAATGTGATTGATATCAGACGAGTCTGTCGCACCCCGTTTACGTTTCCGCTGCGGTTGCGGGGTGTTACATATACCTTTCATACGCATTCATAATTCATATACTTACATTCCTTGTCAATACGTGCTATATCCGAAGATCGTTCACGTACCAACAAGCTTTCATTAATATTCAAGACATATAAATCATACATGGCATACACTTACCATTTAAGGTAAGTTTATTAACTATCACATCGAGTATGCACACAGCCCCGAAAAACATAACAAGGAAATGGGGGTAGAAACTCACATGGATCCGGTTACATTCTCCGTTAATTATTATCCCTTGCTTTAACTGTGCTCGGCTAACTGTACATTAATTACATGTATCATTACTTGTCCTAATCACATTATTCAGGTTTATCCGGAAATGACTAAGTCGGGTCTATTCTAATAGTTCTAAGGTATTGTATTCATAAGCATGGCCTTATATTAGAATACAACCTACTTAGAATATAATTTTACCCTCAACACTAATGTATTCAAATACCTTGTATTTGAATACAATGTGTTCCTTTCTTTCTTTCCTTTAGTAATCGAATATCTAATACTCGCTTAATCTTTCTTTCTCCTTTTTCGTATTTGAATGGAGGTTACTTAGAATACAATTTTGTATTCAAGCCATAAGGGGTTCAAAGGACATGCATGCACTCAACATAACATGTATTCGAATGCTTTTTTGTATTCGAATCATCCATGTAAGCGAATGTATGTATTGTATGTGAGTCCTCCATAATATTCGAATGTACCGTATGTAATCGAATGTATGTATTCTAACAAGTAGATGTATTGGAGTCTCAGAATGTATGCGAATGTACATGTGTATTCGAGTGTATTAATGTAATCGAATCCATATATTGTAATCGATCCATACACATGGATTCGAACCAGTGCATGTAATCGAATATAAGCATGTAATTGAACCATGCATTGTAATCGAATGACCTGTATTGTATGCGAATGGATATATGTATTCGATATGCCCAATGTATTCGAATATGTCCCTTGTATTCGAGTTATGTATTGTAATCGATCATATCCATTATATGCGAGTTCTAGGTGTATTCGAATACCACCATTGTATTCGAATCTATATGTATGCATTCAATTCCATAGGTGTAATCGAATGATCTGCTACAGGTTGGTCTTTTATCATCATTTCTTTACATGTTTTAATATCTAAACCCTTATTATGATATTATTTCATCCTTAACCCGCTTCCATTCTCATTTTCGGCCAAGACCTAACCCGTTTATCCATAAAGCTTTGACCTTTATGGGTTAAAATGTGCTTAGGCTAGAGCTAGGGTTTTCTTTATGAACCATATATATCCACGAGTTCGTTAAGTCCATTTTAAACATCAAGTTTGTAACTTTATGATTTATCTATACCCAATCTACTCTCCTACTAAGTTTCATGCAAAACCGACCTCGTTTACTCGTCCTTTTCACAAACAAAACACTACTCGTTTTACCTGAAACGAACCAACTAACCTGTTTACTATCAAGTTCATTACTTTATCAATAATCATTACTCGATCTATCATCCTACCAATTTTCATGTAAATCCGTTCATGAAAAGTAAGCATTTTTAACAAAAACATACCTTTGAGGTTTTTGTTTGAAATCACTCGAGAGGCCCAAAACCATATCAAACGAACTACGATTTGAGTGATTCAAGCGGAAATGGAACCGTCTTGCCCCGATCTACAAATCCATCAGCTCACCTTCGTTGGAAACAGTCGCTAAAGTCGCCAGAAAAGCTGAACAGTCACCGGAATATTCATTTTTGAGATGCAACGGTTTTGCTGATAAAAACCGGACTACCTGACCTCTGATCAAAGATCTGATCGGTATAAATCTTCATATATAAGTCATGAATACTCAGATAGAATTTTAGACCGATCCGACGGTTAGATCTCCGGAAATCTTTGTGTCTTTATGGGTGGTTTTCTCAAAAAACGGGAATTGGAGAAGTGTGTGTTTTTGATGGTGTAGGCTATGATGTAGATGTGGATCAAAATGGAAAGAATTAGGGTTTAAGGGGTATTTATACTCCCTTAAGCCCATGGACCTTAGGTCCATCTATCCTTTTTGATCCATAATTAATTCCATCTAATTAGCCTACTTATCTTTCTATCTTTATTATTTTACTATTTTTCTATTAACTCAAGTAAACTTTTCCACCTTCAATAAATAATATATTAATTATTTATTCTTATAAATTTCGGGATGTTACATTCAAGGTTACATTTTTCTTAATAATAAGGCCTGATTTGCCTTAGTATGAAATCTTAGAGCAAACCGACCTCAAAAACTTAACTCTAACCTAAAATGTACCTTTTTGATTCAACATGTGAATCTACACATGTTTCTTGCTTGACGCGGATGCTAGAACACAAACTCTAATCTTTTCTTCAGTTAGGATCTAGGTTCGAATAGGATGGGAGTGTATGTTTTTAGTGTGTATTGTGACACCTGACTAAAAATTAGCCTAATTCCGTGACTAATATAATCGTACTTACGTAAATAAAATAATATAATAAATAAGTGATATTATTTTAGTCCAAAAACTACAAAAATATTTGAGACATATTTAATTAAGTTTGAAAAGTCCAATTTTTTCGCGTAGCGAACACTACGCAAAATGATCTCGGGTGACGAATTAGAAACAGATAAAATCCTAAACGTGTCTAAATGGCCTCGAAAAATTAAAATTTATATTAGGATATTAAAGATAGTATACAAACTTAATTCTAGAAGGTTCAAAATGCGAAAATTAGAAAAATAAGTGTTCGAATGTCAGTAGAGGACACCGTAAGGACCCGACGACAAGTTTTCCAGAAAATTAGTTTCTTAGGCTTGTATTATCTGGAATTCTATATCGAATAAAACCTAATAAAAATTATTAGAAACGGGATTCATTTGATTAGATAAAATTCGTTGGACGTTAAAATGGAAACTTATGATTATTGTTCAAACACCCACTTACCAACCCAACCCTTTCCCCCTTCCTCCTTGGACCGGTCACATCACCCCACCACCTCACCCACCAACTCCCTTTTCCTCCAATCACCTCCTAACGACTACACCTTCTAATGATTACAATATAGTAATAGCTTGATGTGTTGGTTAACTTAATAATAACCCACATGTCAAACCTAATACCCAACTCACCACTCTATACACCTTCTTTCTCTCGATATGTATGGCACACACACACATCACCTTATCCACATTCAAAATCCAAATCACACACACACATTCATATTCAAGTAAGATCAACATTAAATGGTGATTAGCAACTATGAAGGAGGAGTTAAAGGAAGAAACACCACACACACAATCACCACATTCTCTGTAAGACCCCAAAATCAAGAATTCATACAGTTGGTAATCATTCCAAACAATTTCAAATATAAAAGTTAAACTGGTTTCATAAAATTCTAAATTTCAATACAGAGTATTCTTGCAACGAAAAATTTATAAAACATCCACATATTCTGCTTAAGACATAAAAATGTAAATTAAAACTTTCATAAATGTTAACATGATGAGGAGCATTGACTAGAACTGCATCGGGACTTCGGGTAGTCTTGTGCACCTCCAAGCAGTAATGTTAGTGCACAGTTTTGCGTCTTGAATCTTTGTAATTAACGTTAATGTTTTTGTTTAATATTTAATGTAATAATTAGTTTAGTTATTATCTAGTTCGTTATATGCGCAGTCTAGTTCACTAGGGGATGTTAGCAAACTAAGACTTAAGTTTAATCCCTCCTGATTCGTTAGGGGATGTTAACGAATCAGGGGGTGTTTCGTTATTTAAATGTATGTAACGAAGTAGTGTCTGGTTCGCTAGGGGATGTTAGCGAACCAGACCTGTCTTCTATATATAGTGAACACTGTTCACGCATAATTTAAGTTTTGAGAGTTTTAATTAACAAAAACCTTGCCCGATTCCTCTCTCGATCTTCAACCTAATATTATATACATATACTGATAATATATAAACATATATAACACTTAATCAAAGGTAATTATGAGCTAGATCTATATAAACGTATTAATTGATTATCCACATATCTGAGATCTGTTATTGTTATTGTTACTGGATTGATACGATCAAACGGGTTCCAACAAGTGGTATCAGAGCAGTTGGGGCTCAAACAGAGATTGGTTTTTGGTACAATTGAATTCGAGATATGGATTAATTGGTTTTGAGATTTGGTGTGTTGGATTCGCGAGTTTGTTACGAGTAATTTGATAGGTAATTTGTGGTTTTTGGTAAAGTATCGAGAGTGTATTACGGATTTAAGGTTTCTAGTTTCTGGGTTTTGGTGTTCATCATTTCCAGATTTCTGGAAATCCTTGATGAAGATTTGAAGATTCAAAGATGAACTTGATTCGTTATCATCCGTATGATGATTCTCTATCTTGTTTCTTTTGATTCGTTCATTAAGTTTGTTAATTCGTTATCAATTTCAAGTGATTCGTTTGCCAGTTCGTGTTAGTTGTTAATTTGTGTCATCTGATTCGCTAATTGGATAAACAGTTCGTGTGATACGTGTCCACTTCGGGATTTGTGTCATAACAACCTTTGCCACGTGGCACAAGGTGTTAGAGTTTGTTACAAATGGTTGTAACAACCTGATTCGTTATAGTTGATTCGCTATCAACTATAGCTGATTCGTTATCTTATTTCGCTAAGTTTTTCTTGGTGATTCGTTACTGATAACTCCCTAACTCGCTAAGCTGATTCTATGTGATTCGCTTATTCGATTAGTTATCTTGAATTTCTGATTTGTTAATTTTTTTTGTTGTTTCGTTGATTGATTCGTTAAACTCAATCGCAATTCGTTGTCTGATCAATCTTGACTTCGTTAAGAGTTGATTCCTTATTTTACTGTTTACAGTTTGCTAAAAATGTTCATAGTTCGTTAACCTTATTCACTTTTTGATTCTTTACACCTTTAATTTTTGATACTTATCAAAGATGGCCGGTATGTATGCATTGGCGTCCCAGAACATGTTGAAGCAACAAATGTTGCAACTTGATACTAGGTTCACATTCGAAATGTCCAAGATTGATGAAGTTCAGTGACTTTGCCAAGTGGGAACCTAGGTTTCGTGCTCATCTAGGATCGGTTCATCCGGACTGTTCTTATTGTTTAGATGAATTCTATACAGTTCCTATGATTGGAGATGAGACTATTGGTTATACACCAAAGGCCATTTCACAATACTCAGTTGAAGAAAAGAAAACATTAGAGATAGAAACAAAGGCTTATTCTACTCTAACCATGGCTTTGCCATAAAAATATGTGCTTCTTTGTTTCAACACATCCGAATGAGGAGTATGGGAAATACTGCTGAAAGCAAGAAGGTGATGCTTAAGTTTCAATTCAGAAACTTTAATTTACTCAAAGGTGAGACAGTTGAAGAAATGATAACAAGATTCAATCACTTGATTGCTGAGATGGACAAGATGAAGTTGGAAGTCTCTGAGAGAGATAAAATTGACACTATTAAGAGTGTACTTCCAAGTTCTTATTCCACATTCTTAATGGTTCTCAAGGAAAATGATTATTTCTTGAATGAAGATTTGACTGCTATTGAATTCTTACAAAAGCTTGAAGCTAGGGAATATGATCTTAAGTGCCAAAAATCTTCAAAAGAAAGTCAAGATCCTTCTTTCTATGGTGTGAGTATGCCTCTAAGTTAAACTATTTCTCCATTGACTGCGTTACTTACTCAAGCTGCAAGTGAAAATGCAACTACAGTGTATAGTGATCCACGAGCTTGTTTTTATACAGCTGGTAATATTGGATCTTCTGGTATCTCTGGATCATCTGGAGGATCGGGAACTTCATCATCTACAAATCAATTCTCATCTCAAACCAATGTCAACATCAAGGAAGCAGAACAGAATTTCTCATTTTTGTCTGCCTTTATGTCATCTTACGAGAATTTGGTGAGTAGCAAAATTGCAACAAGTGATTTAACCGATGAAGACTATGATCAAATTGATCCCGATGATCTTTAACTCATGGATTTAAAATGGAACATGGCAATGATTGTTCGTAAGGTAAAAAGATTCATGCAAAGGACCGGAAAATATCTTCCTGCTCTGAATAAGAAGTTGGGTTTTGACAAGTTAAAGGTAAAATGTTATAATTTTCAAGGATTCGGACATTTTGCGAAAGAATGTGACAAGCCAAAGAAGGAGTATACTGGTCCTCGTGGTCAAAATCAAAACTATTCTACACCACGAGTCAATGATACTGAAAAGAAACCGTCTACTTCTGGGTCACATGCAGTGTTAGCTGATGGAGGTGATTGTTCACAACGACTATTGTGCAATGATAATCAAGCTAATCTAGCTATGTTTGGGTTTCCTAAATACACACAAGATATAAGTGGAAGTGAAGATTCTTCTGACGCTGAAACTGAGTCTGAATCTGATAATCAAAGTGAAAAGCTTCCAACTAGCTTTGCTTGTATGGCTAAGATCAGTGATTCTGCTACATCTGCCTGCATGGCCAAACAAAGCGAGGTTAGTAATTCTAATTCTAAATTATCATGTGTTGATTGTGAGTATAATAAGTCAAAGATAGACTCATTAAAACTTTAAAATGATAATCTGCTAAAAGAGACCGTGTCTTTAAAAAATACTTATAGGCAATCCTTGACCTCTCAAGTCAACTCGAGAGAGAAAATTGAGGCATTAACTATAAGCAATCATGATCTTAAAGCCGAGTTATCTGTGAAAATGACAATCAATGACCAAAAGTTTCAAGAAATCTTGAAACATCGTTCGAAAATAACCGAACTTGAAAATGAGGTTCTTGAGTTGAAGAACAAATTGGGTAAATTTCGAAATTCATCTTTTCTATTAAACGAAATTATTAAAGTTTCTGGAAAACAAAAGGATTCAAAGAAAGGTATAGGTTTTGTTGAAATTACACCACCATTTCACAATGATTATAAAATTAATCCTTTTGCTCCAACTGAAGAAGATATTATTCTTAAAGAGCCTGTGATTTCAGAAAATTCTAAACAAAGTAAGTTTGAAACTGTTAAAAACCCAGTCTGTTTCTCAGAAACCTCATGTTCAAAGTAACAAAGTTTTTGTTGAAAATGTTGATAAAGTTATCATTGAGGATGTGTTTGAACCTGAAATTATACACAAGAACAAGAACATTCCAAGTTTCAATCACATACTGTGTGAACCTCATGAATTTGAGGAGGCTGTGTATGGTTCGCACACAACTAAAATGAAACAAGATTTGTTTGTCAAACCAGTGAAGGCTAAGAGACCAGAAAAACACAAAATTTCTGATGAGGATTTGTTGCGTTTTATAAATCCTAATGCACTTAAGCCGTCATCTGCTCGTGTTTTTAAGTTAAAGGGAATGGATACTATGTTCACGGAAAAAGATATTCCAATAAGTATCATCAAACCTGAACTTATTAAGAGTGTTTTTATCAATGAAACTTCACAGATTAAAGATCTTGAACGTCGATATGCTCAAGCGAAAACATTAGTTCAATCTAACCCATTGACTAAGGCAAAACAAGTGTTAAAACAGGCTAAGAAAATTAACTTTGTAAAGTCAACTGGGATAGATACATTAAAAAGTTTTTCAAACAGTTCCAATTTAGATTTTTACTTGAAAAAGAAATCTGTATTATCTGATGAGTTCGCTAAGAGCATGACCAAAAATGTGAGTCATCATCAAAATTCTGCTTCATTCGTTCCAACTACCTCTCAACATCATCGTGTAGACATGCGGAGTTGCTTTCTTGTGGTCAGCATGGTCATGTTGTAAGAAATTGTAGTCAGAATAGCAATCAGAGTCTTCATCCTTTTATCAAGGACCATTCTAAGCCAGTTCATTTGGTAAAGGAAATTCTGAAACGACCGGTGTCGTATGCTGATGATACGCATATCAAGTTTTCAGATGTACATCCTTGAAAAGTGGTTAATATGAATGAAACTCATGGTTCTGTCAAACCTAAGTTTATTCCTACTGCACCCCTATGCAAGAATGAAAATTCAAATGTAGTTCAAGCCGCTTACTTAAGACGAAAGTCTAGAAAGCTTGTAACTTATTCCCAAGTTGCTGAACAACAATTGAATGCAGCTAAAGTTAACTTTTCTCAAGGAAACCAAAAGGTGCCCAAGACTGAGGCCTGGGCTCCCTTTTTGAACTAATCATTTTCTTTTGTGTGTAGGGTTCATCCAAGACCATTTCTGGTGAAAATTGGATCATGGACAGTGGATGTTCTCGTCATATTACTGGAAATCTCAATCTCTTATCAAATGTGAGAAATATTTAAGGTGGCTATGTGGCGTTTGCTGGGAATTCTGGGGGTATGATTACACAGGAGGGTGATGTTTCAAATGGGAAGATTACATTTGAGAAGGTTAACTTTTGTGATAAAGTGGATCATAACTTATTGAGTGTATCGCAAATTTGTGTTAAGCAATACACCACAATATTTACAGATAAAGAATGTCTTATTCTGAAACCGGGTTATGTGATTCCCGAGGACATGGTTGTCATGCGATCACCACGATCAAATGATATTTATGTCTTGAATATGAATTCTAAAGTATCTACATCGATCGAAACATGTTTTATCTCGAAAGCAACCGAGAAAGACTCTGTACTTTGGCATCGAAGAATGGGTCACATACATGTTCGAAAGATGAATTATTTAATGGCAAACGATTTGGTAGAGGGGGTGTCGTTGAAGAATTTTAAGTTATCAGATCACTGTGTTGCTTGTAAAAAGGGCAAACAGAAGAAGAAATCGCACCCATCTAAGATATTGAATTCTATTGAAACTCCACTTGAACGACTTCATATGGATTTGTTCGATCCAGTGAAGCGTGCAATTATTTCTGGAGACTGGTATTGCCTAGTCGTGACTGATGATTATTCGAGATACTCATGGGTCTTATTTATGAGTTCAAAATATCAAACGCCTGTTTTGGTACAAAATCTTATCACTAAAATCGAATCACTTTACAAACAAAAGGTGAGGAGAATTCGAAGTGATAATGGAACTGAATTCAAAAACACTATATTGGATTTCTTTTGTGTTCAAAAGGGAATTCACTGTGAATATAGTGCACCTTATGTACCTCAACAAAATGGTGTTGCAGAACGAAAGAATAGAACCTTGATTGAAGCTGCAAGAACTATGCTTGCTGATTCTAAGCTTCCCGTCCAATTTTGGAATGAGGCGGTGAACACAGCTTGCTACACGCTTAATCGGGTTTTGACTGTTAAACGACTCAAGAAGACAAGTTATGAGCTCTTGAATCATCGAAAGCCTAACTTAAAGTACCTGGAACCCTTTGGGTGTCCTTGTACAATATTGAAGAAGGATGCGTGTAAATTTGAGGAAAAAGCGATCGAAGGTTATTTCTTGGGGTATGCATCTCCAAAGAAAAGGGTATATAATTTTACATCTGGTTGTGTTGAGGAATGGTTCCATGTGGACTGTCAACGGTACACTACTCCTCTTCAAGGGAAAGGTCCCGAATGGATGTTTGACTACGATAGCTTATTTAATACATTTACTCCATCAATCGATCATCCAGATGAAGATTTAGTCCGTGCTTATTATGAAAAACATTTGGAAATTCCAAGATTTGCAAGTTTCAATGATGTTGAAGCTCCATTTGTTGCTCCAACTGAAGAACCTGATCATGAATCTCCTGTTCATTATGACTTCATCTGATGATAATGTAATTGTGAATGATGATAATGTTTCATCTCCTGAATTGGGTGAACATTATACTAACTTATTTGAAAACGTTGCTGTTTCTGAAAATCCTACTCTTAGGATTCAGAATTACCATCTACAAGAAAATATTATTGGAGACCTCGGTGTGGGAGTTCAAACTCGTCATCAAATTGCTTCCTCAAGTAACAATGTCTTATGTGCTTATACCGATTTATGTTCCACTGGTATAGTAAATACAGCTAAATTCACTTGCTTTCTATCCCAAGTTGAGCCTACAACTCCTCGTGTGGCTCTGCAAGATCCAACTTGGGTAGAAGCCATGCAAGAAGAATTACAGCAATTTGCATGCTTAGGTGTTTGGGATTTAATCGACAAACCTGCTAGAGTTAAGAAAGCAATTCCGACAAAGTGGGTATATAAGTGTAAGAAAGATGACCGTGGGGTAATTGTAAGAAACAAAGCATGTTTGGTGGTGCAAGGTTTTCATCAGCAAGAGGGTATTGATTACACTGAGGTTTATGCTCCAGTTGCAAGAATAGAGTCAATTCGAATCTTTCTGGCTTATGCTGCTTACAAAAATATCAAAGTGTATCCAATGGATGTTAAAAGTGATTTTCTCAATGGTGAACTTAATGAGGAAGTGTTTGTTCTACAACCTCCAGGTTTCGAAGATCCTGATTATCCTGACCGTGTTTACCATTTAAAAAAGGCATTATATGGTCTACATCAAGCCCCGAGAGCTTGGTATGGCACGCTCGCCGAACATCTAACGGTTAACGGCTTCAAACGTGGAACTTTCGACTGCACTTTATTTCATAAAACTGTTGGTGATGATCTTCTCCTTGTTCAGATTTATGTTGATGACATAATCTTTGGGTCTACAAACGTTCCCTTATGTAAGGAGTTCGAGAAGTCTATGCAAACCAAGTTCGAAATGAGCTCGATGGGAGAGATGAATTTCTTTTTAGGGTTGCAGGTTCATCAGTCTGCGAAGGGAATCTTCATTCATCAGACAAAATATGTGAACGACGTCTTGAGCCGATTCAAGATTACTGTCGGAAAAATCCCTTCTACTCCTCTTTCAGTGGGTCACAATTTATCACCGGATGAATTGGAGGATACCGTTGATCCGACCCTTTATCATGCTATGGTTGGTTCTTTAATGTATTTAACTGCTTCTCGACCCGACATAATGTTTGCTGCTTGTTTATATGCTAGGTACCAAGCGAGTCCCCGAGTGACTCACCTGGCAGCGGTCAAGCGTATTCTGCAATATCTACAGGAAAATCCTGACATCGGGTTATGGTACCCCAAAGATGATACTTTTGATCTTAGCCCTTACTCAGACTCAGATTATGGAGGATGAAAGATCAATTTCAATTCTACTACAGCGGGATGTCAATTCTTAGGAAGCCGGCTTGTTTCCTGGCAGTGTAAGAAGCAGACAACGGTCTCCACTTCAACCGCCGAAGCTGAGTATGTTGCAGCCTCGAGTTGTTGTTCCCAGGTGTTGTGGATACAACAACATCTTCGCGACTACGGTTTGACGCTTCTTACTACTCCCATCTTGATTGATAACTCTGCTGCTATTAGTATCACCAAGAATCCCGTATAACATTCTAAAACAAAACATATCGAAATTCGATATCATTTTATACGGGATGTTACGAAAAGAAATTAACTGATCTTGAGAAAGTGCACACTGATTTTCAAAAAGCTGATCTATTTACCAAAGCGTTTGATAAAACACGTTTTAACTTTTTGCTTGGTTTAAATGGATTGAAGACCCTTGCTGAGATTCTAAAATTAGGATAATTATCTTTACTTGTTTTATTGTTCTGGTTAAATTGTCTTCTGTTTTTAGGTTTTAGGGGGTGAATTCTAGAAAATACAAAAATATTGTGCTTTTTGTTTGTATAGATAAAACCCAAAATCATTAGAAAACATAGAAAAATAAAAAATATTGTGTTCTTTCTTGTTTTATTCTAATATTTGAAAACCCAAAAACATGTTAAAATTAGAAAATACCAAAAAGATTGTGATTTCTGTTTGTACAGAAAAATTCTGAAAAAGTAAAAAAGAATGCGAATTTTTCTTGTTTTGTAAAGAAAAATCCGAAAAGACAAAAAGATTGTGTTTTAGTTTGTAAAGAGAAAAACCAAAAAGATTTTTGCTTATCTCGCTGAAAATTATGTCATTTGCTTCTATTTTGAAGGACATATACTTGTATATGTTTGGTCCTGATAATTTCTTGTAAATCTTCGGGTTAGCCATTTACCTGACAAATGGATAGTACTTGGGGCGTTCGTTAAGCTTTCTATTTAATTTTAGCTGAGAATTTAGTCAGTTATTTAAGTTTGTGAAGCGTGCTTGGATGTTTTGGTCCTGTTCTCTACTTGTAGATGGATAGGATTGCCATTAATTTATGAACTTAAATTAACTGGGGCAATTTTTAAATCACTTTATTTTATGCTCCTCAAAATTTGGGTTTTTGAAGCAAAAAGAGAAAATGATAGTAAATTGATTCTTTGACCCCAAATCCAAAAAGAAATAAGCTTAAAAGACTGTGTACTTAATCATTGGTGCATTGATAGGTCTTAAACAAGCTGCTAGAGTAAAGTAAGTGATATAAACTTAAAGAAAAGCCAAATTGAAAGAGGTGTTAGTCTCTAGTAAAAGTCTCAGTGAGGATGGCAGAAATGTAATAACTGGTCATACTCAAGTCTTATATTTGTTGAGCACCAAAAATATAATAAAGCAAATAACAAGCGTTAGGATTCTGGACACTGTGAGTCTTTATGCGGTTTAATCATCTGGGTATTCATAAGCATGAATATTTCATTCGCTTTCTAGAGCAAACCCAAAGTCATTAAACTTGATCACTGTTGTACTCCGTACAATCCAAATTACTGACTTGATCAAAATCCTTTGTTAAGTCATACAATTGTTCCTCCCTTATGTGCGTCTCAATACCAATAAGAAACGGACCCCAGGGGATATATTGTATGTAAGCCGACAGATGGACTCGTGCATACTCACTCACAGTAAAGGAAACTTGATGCATTGCTCAAAGTTTCACAATTGGTATCAAAATTTTGATCAACATTATAATGGTTTAAGTCAAGTTGGGGTGATTTGGCGAAAATCAAATTAAGCTTGAACCGAGATTAGGGGCTGATAGTTTCTGATATTCTGTGCGCTAATTGAACCATAAATCATATCACAAAAATGCTCGAAGGTTTGTTATAAGATTTAAGTGGACAACAATATCAATGACCGACTTAACGCCAGTCAAAATATCGCTGAAATATAACATTGTGATGGAAGGGCATTTTGGTCAATATGATTCTCTGCTCAAACTCAACAAAAACACAAAAATATGTACTGCTTTTGATAAATCAATGAAAAACATAAAAAGATTGTCTATTTTCTAATTCGGATATCTTTGTAAATACATTCTTTAATTCTTTACAAAATACCAAAAATATTTTATCTTTTGTACTTTACATATTATTTAATGTCTTTAAATTTTGTTTCGTAAATGTGAAACTTTTTTAATTATTTAGTTATCGGGTTAAACGGTTCTTGGTAATTATTTTTAGTTAAAATTTTTAGTTATTTATTAAAATTTTATTTAATTATTTATTTAAGTTAAAATTAAATAAAGTGTTTATTTCAATGAAAGCTACTTCGTTAATTATGGATAACGAACTAGGTGATTCTTTAGCGAACTGGTTTTTGCTTACTTCACCTAATTTGCTTACCCACTATGTAACGAATCATCCCTTATTCGTTATACATATTTAACGAATCATGACACGAGTCATGTCTTGTTCGCTATTCTAAGGTAACAAATTGGTATATCGAATTATCTAATTCGTTATTTATAATTCAAACGAATTACTTGATTCATATAAAGAATACATCGGATAGCGTGCTGGACTATATAAGACAGAAAAAGATGAACAGTCCTTCACTGTTCATCTTCTTCCTTCACTCTAAAGTTACCCTATTCAAAAATTTCTCTGAAATTTGATCTTCAATTTTGGACATTTCAAGGATACCATTGTGTTTCTAAGGTATAGAGAATCACGGCGATGTGATTTTCGTCAAAAATAACTGTGTATTCATAGACTAATTATGGATTTTTGTGGTCTAAGGGTTTTCTGAGTTTATAAACCCGATTTATTTCTGATTTATCATGTTAAACCTGCTTATCTATGATTCAATGTGATCGGAATGCGGTTCCGATACCCTGGGTAGACTTTAATCGTTGATTGATATTTGTTTGCCGGGTCGATTGAATAATTGTTGTTTCAGGGTTTTAGACTCTGTTGATTGTTCTTATTTAAGGCACGGTGTTAAGCCTTAATCTTAACACTGTGAGCTTCGTTTAGCGATTCCGAGTCACATAGACCTATTATTTTGTTTGTTCGACGATAAACATGTGCTAATTGTTGCTGGGTCTGTGTTGTTGACTATCTGTTTTCATCGCAATTTTGACCTTGACTATGAAGATTCAAAGATTAAATCTAATAAATTGACCATTCGTTATCCTTAGCGAATTGGAACTGTTTCGTGTTCAATTCGTTAAGGACATACACGAATTAAATCAGCGAATACTTTAGTTCACGAATCAGATTTGGATTCGTTAAAAATTTAATGAACTAGACTCTTAGTTCGTCATTTTGAATAATAATTCGCTACGACTAATTCGTTAGCTAATTTACCTGATAGCGAATCACTCGATTCGTTACTGATGGTAACGAATCAGAGTGATATTTAACGAATGACATTCAATTTTAAATTATTTAATTAAATTTAAAATTACCCTTTCAATTAAATAAAGTATTTCAACTGTCTAAACGCTTAAATACCTTACTTTTACACATCTTACGACATTAAATACACCATTTATAAATAACTAGATATATCTGGGTACTAAAATGTATATTACATCTTCACATTTCTCATATTCGTCTACATTTGTACAGTATAAATGGCTGATCAAGTAAATCAAGATCCACCGATTGCCGATCAAGGGCAACCCGAGCAACCACCACCAGAACAACCTCCACAATATCAACCACCACAACAAGAACAACAAGACGATGTTATTTTACTACCATTTGACAAGAAACATAATATTTGTGGATATGTGAATCAAGATGTTGCAGATTTGTATGTGTTTGGGGACATGTTAACTTTCTTAAGATGCTCAGTGATTCACTATGCTATAACTGCTAGACCTAAGGTGTATCTGAGTATTATCAGGCAATTTTGGAACACAGCTGAGTATGTTGAAGCGGAGAAACACATTCGAGCCACAATCAATCAAACTCCGATTACAATTGATGTTGAGGTCATTCACCGTGTACTTCAATTTGGTGATAATGATAACAACCCGAGTGAATTTGACAAACTGTTGGTCAAGGGTTTATTCACACACTTGCGTTATGGAGGCGACATTAATAAATCTATGTTTAACAAGAATGGATTATGTCCACCATACAAGTATCTTCTACATGTTCTACTTCATTGTATGAGTGGTCGTCGTGATGGGTTTGACGAATGTAGACTTAGCTTGTAGTCAGCTTTTGTTTCTTTGATTCTGAACAAGCCGTTTAATTTCTCAGAGTTAGTCTTCGACCATTTGAAAGAACAAGTTCAGAAAACACTTCAGTAAAAGAAGTTCTTAATGTATCCTCGCTTTCTACAACTGGTTATTCAAGCTTTGATTCCAAATTTGGTTATCGATCAGACATTGGTGAACGATGTACTTCATATGGAACACATGACAGCTAAAACTGTGCATCGAATGTTAACTTATAGAAAGGAGAAGCCAAGAGATAAACGGTTGATTGGTCATGTAATCAATCCTAATTATGTCTGTCCTCCTAATGAACGCTGGATCCATGACGATTCGGACTCCGAGCGTGAAGGGGGAGAAGGTGGGAACGATGATGATGGGAATGATGATAGAAATAATGGTGATGGTGGAGATGGTGATGCTGCCTTTCAAGAGCAACAGGAGGCAGTAAATGCTGCTTTAGCTGCCACCATTGCAGCTCAACAAGAACGGAAGAGGAAAGGGAAAGCGGTGGCAACTGGTGAGCCATCGAAGAAAAGACGCGTTTTGGAGGGGGCATGGGGTAATTATAGGTGTGCACCACCTCGTCATTCAACGCCTCAAAGCTCGGTAGTGCCGACTACTACTAGCACTCCGATGCTTACATTGACGACAACGTTGGTACCACTCGTCATTCAACGCCTCAAAGCTTGGTGTAATTCAACAAACGGCGTTATCATAAATACCAAGGCCTCATGCTACAGTGTCTACTTTCCTCCTAACACCATCCATGAGGCCTCCCCGTCCTCCTCCTCCACCAAGTGATGTTTCGTTTATCAGAATCACTCGGCCTAAATGTCCAATCCAACCAGTTCATCCATCTCTGTATAACATGCCATCGAACCGTCAAACTGAGATGCTGTTGAATCTTCTCCATCTTTATGAATACCAAATGGCAGCTGACCGTCAGAATCAAGAATGTCTGATGGAGAATCAAAGATGGATGATTGGTTACATTTATTTCTGCCAAAAGGAGTCTAAAGCGCTTCGTGCGATTGTTGAGTCTCAGGGGGTGAAGATGAAAGAGCAAGAAGAGTTGATCTTATAGTTAACCTGTAAAGAAGATGCCCTAAAGAAACTCAGAAATGATGATCAAGATCCTGACGAGTCTGGTGCAGGATGTGAGCCTAAAAAATTGCATGGTTCATCTTCCGGTGCTGGTACTAGTGGTGGTGAAGACTCGAGCAAACAGATTATTGTGTATCAAGATCCAACTACTGCCAAGCCAATTAAGATGATTGCGGCTAATACTGTGATATTTATGGATGGTTCAGGGGTAGTTAAAAGTGTGGTTAACAGGGATGAGATAGAGGTTGGGGAGTTTGTGGAGAGGTCTCTGACACGGGAGCAGATTTCCATACTGCTTGGGCTTAATGACGAACAATTAAGCGTGTTAGAAACTGAGCCAGATGTTGAGGTGATGAATGAAGAAGGTTTAGAAGATGATCCATCTATTCAGATGAATACGGATTTTTTTATGAGAATGAGGATATTGAGATGGAAGACGTAACTGCTGAGGAGTATCCAAACTTGTATCAACACACAAACGTTGATCAAGGTGCTCCGGTATTCAATGAAGAAATAATCAAAGAAGCAGAAGACCATCTTGAAGAGAAGTGCAAAGGAAAGGGTTTTTATATTGGTAAACCGTTTGATCCGTCTGTTGAAGAGATTCTGAGTTGGTTCAGATTTAAAGCAGCTGGTAAGATTATTCAGGCACATCGTTATGTAGATCAGGAACGTAAAGACACAGCTGAAGCTTGGGTCAAAGCAAACCAAGTGACCTCCTTCAAGACTGTATCCAAGGTATATGGTGATATTGTCTCCTGGCTTTATGATTCTGAGCTTAAAGTATGTATAATCAAATGGGAGAACGGGATTCAGTATTACGAGACGATAATGGATGTTCTTACTTTGCCGCGGTGGGATGTTCGTACCCTCGCGAGACGTCCATTTGTCAGCCGTGGGGGTTACCGAACAGCTGATTGGTTCCATCAACACTTACTGTTCGAGGTCAGTCATGGCTTCAAGTTTTTCAAGCCCCAGGTCCCAAGACGTAAGCGTATTGACGAGATTGATCCGAGGGCTGGCTGGAGAAAACTTGTCCTGAAGGTGAAGCCGCCAAAGACGATGAAGCAGGTTCCTGTGAAGACGATGCCTCAAGACATGTATCTCTCATTCAACCGCTGGTACTATGACAATCGTACTGGTGAGGCCGTCATTGTTCTTGGAAGAGGACTGAAGACTGAGCTCATCAAGATAATCGACCCGATGTGGTTGGTTAATTTATCAGAGACAGACAATGACGTGCTCCACAGGAAGCAGATTTTGTTCGAGCGCCAAGAAGACTACGACCTGGCTATGCAATTCCAACGAGTTGTTCGTGTATGTCATGAGCATGGAATTCATAGTTGCAGAGACTGGCAGTCCAAGCGCTTCAAGTAATTTAAAGACAAAGAGCTCAAGATGAGGGGGTGTCTGTTAGTGCACGGTTTTGCGTCTTGAGTCTTTGTAATAAACGTTAATATTTTTGTTTAATAATTAATGTAATAATTAGTTTAATTATTATCTAGTTCGTTATATGGGCAGTCTAGTTCACTAGGGGATGTTAGCAAACTAAGACTTAAGTTTAATCCCTCCTGATTCGTTAGGGATGTTAACGAATCACGGGGTGTTTCGTTATTTAAATGTATGTAATGAAGTAACGAATCAGTCCTGTCTTCTATATATAGTGAACACTGTTCACACATAATTTAAGTTTTGAGAGTTTCAATTAACAAAAACCTTTCCCGATTCCTCTCTCGATCTTCAACCTAATATTATATACATATACTGATAATATATAAACATATATAACACTTAATCAAAGGTAATTATGAGCTAGATCTATATAAATGTATAAATCGATTATCCACAGATCTGAGATCTGTTATTGTTATTGTTACTGGATTGATACGATCAAACCTGTTCCAACAAGTAATCCCATCCAGGTTCAACCTGAAAATCATTCTAACATACACGCAAAGTCAGCTTGAGCTGAGTGAGTTCATGTTTTTATTATCAAAATATTTTAAAGACCAACCAAGATATTTAACACACGTCTTCATAAAAATAAAATACATAAGTAACATCATGAATTAAATAAATAAACTTTCTTCAGTCAAGCACGTAACACGGGTCACATCCTCTCAAGTCCTAAACACAAAATTAAGGACTCGAATAATCTTCACCCGAAGGACAGATAAACTGTTAGGGGATTTTTAACATTCGTTCGCCCCAAGGACAGTCTTCCTGTCCTGGAACTCTTCACCTTAACCCCCAACAGGGGAATCAAAGAATTTTTCATACTTATCTTTGACTCATTCATGGCTTAATAAAAACATTCACGTGGTGGCCACACACACACATACAAATAAAACAATCATAAATCATACAAACTTCCAAGCATAGATAGTAAAAATAACATAAACTATGCAATATTATACAACCGCTTCAAAAGGGTAATATCGTCATAAAACATGTATGCTAGCCCAAAATGTAAAACATTTAAAAAGGGACATCATGAAACTCACCTTATATGAATCACATAAACATCACAACTGGATCCTCTAGCTAATCACTCACAATCCACAAGCATGTCAACTTAAAGCACACAGCAATCACTAACTAGACAGACACGACTCGCTCACTATACGAGATGTCCTAACGGGATTGGATTGACCCATAGCCACACCCAAAATTCATACTCATTTACATAAGCCCCGAAGTCCTTTAAATACCAAAACTCCCTTTACAATAAATATCACCAAGGGTTCCCCAAACTATGTTCGCCCTACGTTAATTACGTCGAATTCGTGCGTTAACGAACCGATTAACCGAACACTAAGCAAACCAGCCCCATTTTCAGAATATTTGACCTTATTACAGCCTACTCATTATTATTTAACCACCCAAGCCGGTCGGGTTTGAAATCTCATTATTTCCACATTAATTCATATTAACCGATTTACGCTCTCTTTCAAAACGATTAAGGTATCATCAACCAACCAACCCCTATAACCAAAAAAAATAATTTTCCTACTGATATTATACCCACATAAGACACCTTAAACTGATCGGGTTGACAATTTCTTCAAATAATACCCGAGTGACAACAATTAACAAATTCAACATTCAAGAACCCTAGAAATAGGTTTTTATAAATTGACCTAACAAAACAACTCCAATGGTCACAAAATTTTATTATGATATACTAGACATACTTGGGGATCTTTTGACACCAAAAAATCCAACATTTGATCTCGGGAAGCATGCCAAACAATGTTGGGTCTATACTTGGTGGTTTGTACTTAGTTGTATTGGTTTTGTGTTTTGTATGTTAACCGAGATCCTTATGGATCTCGGTGGGCTTTGGGCTTTTGTTGGACTAGTATGTTGGCTACCCTATATATAGATCTCATTGTATAGGGTTTAGGGGGTTCGTTCAATTGAAGGGTTGGCCGTCTAGTATTGTTGGTATATTAGACAAGTATTGTAAGCAAAGTACTTAAGCACCCGATGTTAATAATAACGTGTGTTTTGAAGCATTCCATTGTGTGTGTTTACATGTTCTTATTCATTGTCTTGAATCATCTTGTGTTGGATTTCCGCACCAACATCAAGATTAGTTGATATAATATTGAAAGATCCTTCGACGGGACTTACAATTGGTATCAGAGCCTTAGACCTATTCAGGCTCATTATTGTGATATCAAGGATTCAAGATCTTAGTACCTTGGTGATTTGGTTGTTTTGTTACGGTGAACAGTTGATCGAAGAAGAGAAAGGTTTATTTTTGGTGAAAGATTGTTTTATTGTTTTGGAAACAAATCAAATCCCAATATTCTCGGAAGTTGGTTAAAGTTAAAATCCTACAAATTTCCTTGTTTTCAGCGAAAATAATCTATTCTTGGCAGATTTTCACTGTTTTCGGCCTAATTTAATCAACAAACTAGAGTTTTCGGCTTAAAATTAGTGTTCTCGGTCAATTTTACTCGTTCTCGGCCAAAGAGTAGTGGTTTGGGTCAAAAGTTTGAGTTTTTGGTCAACATTCTGTGGTTCTTGGTCAACTATACTGGTTCTCAGTCAACCTTGGTTCTCGGTCAACGCAATCAGTGAACTTATTTGGGCTTGATCCATCTGTTTTGGGCCTTGTGTGTTGGACTTTTGAGCCTTTGGATTTTATTTACTGTTGAAATAATCTAATCAAAATGGATCAACTAATCAATAGCAATGTGTCATCAAATGCTTCACTCCATCAAGAACTGGACTCCATAATAGGGACCACTACTCATGTACCCCGTCTGCTGTCTCATGAGGGGTTCAGTGAGTGGAAGTTTCGATTCGAGAAGTATGTTAAAATGAAAGATGAAAACTTATGGAGAAGCATAGTCTTGGGTCCCCAAGTCATCACTTATCAAAAGTAAAACTCTACTGAGATTGTTGTAAAGCCCGTTTCTATGTATGATGATGATGATATTGCCAAGATGGAAGAAGATGAAAAGGCTCTCTCAACCTTAACTAGGGCACTCTCACATGAGATTGCCCTGGGGTTTAGAGAGCTACAATCTGCTAAGGAACTGTGGTAAGCCTTGATTGAGGTGTATGAAGGAAACGTAGACATGAAAAGAAGTCATCAAGATCTACTACGGAAAAATTTCAATATGTTCAATCATGTTTTAGGAGAGTCATTAGAAACTCAGCTTCAGAGGTTCATAGCTCTTGTGACCGAAATGAGATCTGCTAGCATCAACTTAACAGCTGCTGAAACAAACAATAAGTTGGTGAACTCACTACCTCAAAGCTGGGACATGAATGTTGCTTTCATTAAGAAGACTAAAGACCTCAACAAGTTAACACTGTATGAGGTTATGGCTATCATCAAAGCATGTGACATGGACGACAAGCAGCGTGCTATAAACCATGAAAACTCCTACAGTGCAGCTGGTTACAATTTTGCTTCAAACAATACACTCATCTCCCAAGATAATTTCTCCATGTTCAAGACCACTCAAGGACAACATAAAATTTCAACCTCAACCCAACTTCTCGATGTTAGGGTCAATATTCTCAGGTCCCACGACAAACTACACCAGTGTTCTTTGCTAAACCAGGTCAATCCTCCACTGCTAATGCTCAGCCTCAATCGTCTGGTGTTTCTCCCAATCAGAATCCCAATCATATTCCCGTTATTTTCAAAGAAACTCAAGAGAACATTGCTTTAATGGCGGGATTCATGAACTGTTACAATGCTTTCCTTGCTGGAGATCTGGTTCAACCCGTTGTGGCTGCCGAATTCGATCAATTTCATCCTGATGATGTAGAGGAAATGGATATCTCTTGGAAAATCGCCATGGTAGTGTTTCGGGCCAAGAAATTTACTTAGAGAACAAGAAGAAATAATTGGAACATGCCAAATAATCAGAAGGTGAGTTTTAACAAAGAAACTTTGAGGTGCTACAACTGTCACGAGCCGGGTCACTTTGCTCGTTAGTGCACCAATCCAGCCAAAGAGGAAACATGGAAAGGGCACTGGTTCCCGTGGGTAATGCTAGAGAAGTTGGAAGTATCTCAAGTGATGGTGAAAAGGGTATGGTAGCTCAACAGTTCTCATGGACTGATCAGATGTCGGCCTTAACATAAACAATCAAACTGCCAACTTTGCTCGTGTGGAAGAGATCGAAGAGGAAAATGCTGCTGAGGAACAATTCAAGGAACTCCAATTTGCATTTATGGCATTCACTTCTCCCAGCTCGTCTGAGGTAAGTTCTTCTCCATGTTTCTCAAGCTTGTATTGATAATATATAACTTTACAAATCTCATAACAGTAACTTGCTTAGAGAAATGGAAACGGTAAAATCTGAAAATCATAAGCTTAAGAAAACTGAAAAGGCCTGGATAAAATTGAGGCTCAAAAGAAAGATTTTTCAAAACTGAATTCTTAATTTAGCCTAAAATGTGGTCATCATCTAGATGCTAAAGAGAAAATTGTTGAATTAACTGCTGAACTGGAAGCCTCTAAGTTAGAAATCTTAAGTCTAACTGAAAAAATTAAAAGGGTTGAACTCAATTTCAGAAAGTTCGACGATTCCAGTAAAGTAGTTAACTCCATGATTGAAAATAAGTTATGGTGGAAGGAGAATGAGGGAGAGGGTATAGGATATAGTCAGGTACCCCCATCATATAATCAAAATTACACTGGTATTCCTCTTACCAAAGAGCAGGAAGAAAAGGTTAAAGATATGAAGTATGGTAAACCTGGTAACACCGAGACGATTGACTCAGTTAAAACCGCTGCGTCCACTACAAGGGTGAACGATTCTAATGTGTTTGCCTCATGTGCAGATGAAGTAATCATTAAGGATTGGACTGATGAGGATGATGACCCGGGTGTCTCAAATAATAAAGACATTAATTCTAATGTTTCTTCAAATTTACATGTTTTGAATTTTGTTATTCCGACTGTTTGTGTGGGCTCTGGTGTTAAGAGCAAGGATTCTTGTGTGGTTGATTCTGTTAAGACTTTGAATTCTAATAATGTGGTTTCCAATAAACTTAAAAATTCAAAAAGTTCCAACAAGTATTCACCGCCTAAGTTTGTCAAAGATGGATGCTCAAATGACAAACAATGTGGTAAGTCAAATAGTGTGACAAATGATAAAATCATGCTAAACAAACTGGTCCACACAATCGGTCCAGACATGGAGTTGCCCAAAATAATTTCTATGTCAAACGTCAAACTTGTTTTAACTGTGGCATTCCCGGTCATATTGCCAGTAATTGTCCACATCGTCCATATGTTCCTTATTATGGATTTTATCAGAGGAATATGCCTTATATGCCTCATAATGCTTACAGGAAAAACTTCATGCACAATCAGGCTAATCCCTCTGTCGGGATTGGAACAAAAACAAATCTGGCAAGTTTAGTACTCATCAGACCAAACCCAACTTTTTTCGTAAAGAGGGTGGAAAAGGTGCTTCGGTTTACAGAACGAACACGCATTCTAAACCGAAACAAGTGAAAAAGGCAAAATCGTCTGCTTCTAAACCTCAAAAACCGGAGATCAAGTCATCCATTCGTACATATAGTGCAAAATCTTACAATGGTAGACATGAATGGTTTCCTAAATCTCCGGTAAAAGGGTTTTTGAGTTCAATATTAGACGATCAAAAGGACATGTAATGGAAACCTGTGACAACTTTGGATGACCCAGGGTCACCCAGTGTAACTATGGACTGGGTACGAAAGTCTAATTGATCTCGCACAACGTACAGGAACAGCTATGGAGGAATATCATCAGAACTTGGTATGTTGATAGTGGTTGTTCCAAGCACATGACAGGAGACATTTCCCAGCTACATGACATTTAAATCTTTTATGGTGGGTATGTGTCCTTTGCGGGAGGAGAAAAGGGGAAGATTACACAAAAGGGTACTGTAAGTAACGGTGTTTTAAAATTCGAAAATGTTAAATTTTTTCTAGAGTTGAAGCACAGTTTGTTGAGCGTGTCACAAATCTGTGATAACGGGTTTTCAACTCACTTTACTAAGAAAGAGTGTTTGATTTTAAAACCTGGTATTATTATACCAGAAAACTGGATTCTTCTTCGATCATAAAGAAAAGATAATGCTTATGTGATCGACATGAACAAAAATGTTGCTGATGAAATATCCTACTTGTTTTCGAAAGTGTCAGAACATAATTCCATGCTTTGGCATCGTCATCTTGGTCATGAAAATATGAAAAACTTAAATCTTCTTGATAAAAATGATTTTGTACGTGGTTCACCCGTTAAAGATTTTGTTACTATTGAAAAGTGTGTGGCTTATGCTTTGGGTAAACATCATCGGAAAACTCATAAGCCAAAATTGATTAATACCATTTCATCAGTTTTTCAATTGCTTCATATGGATCTTTTTGGTCCGGTTCATGTTTTGAGTCTTTCCCGCAGTTCTTATTGTCTCGTTATTACTAACGACTGCTCACGCTTTACTTGGGTATTTTTCTTGTCAAATAAGAGTGAAATTGCAGAACTGATTAAGAAATTCGTGGTACTTATGGAGAATCAGCTTAACCTGAAGCTAAAGGGCATTTGTTGCGACAATGGCACGGAATTCAAGAATGCCTCGTTGAATCATTTCTGCTCAGAAAGAGGGGTGCTTCGTCAGCATAGCTCAGCTCGCACACCGCAACAGAATGGCGTGGCTGAAAGAAGAAACATAACTCTTATCGAGGCAGCGAGGACCATGTTCTGTGACTCCGAACTTCCATTGTTCTTCTGGGCAGAAGCTATTAATACGACTTGCTACATTCAGAATCGGGTGATAATCAACAAATCTCAAATGAAAACTCCATATGATATTGTCTACGGTCATAAGCCCACAGTTTCATACTTCAGAGCGCTTGGTTTCCCATGTACTCTACTAAATCTTGAGTCAACTCCAAAATTTGGGGCCAAAGCTGATGACTGTTACTTCGTTGGCTATGCTTGTCGTACTGCCTATAGGGTCTACAATATGTCAACAAAGCAGATTCTGGAGTCATATGATGTTCGTTGGTTGGAAGAACATGAGACCGATGCTCGTGTCGGTCCTGACTGGTTGTTCGATTATAATGAACTTTTCAAATCGTTCAATGTGCTTCCGGTCAACAACTCAGATATCTCAGGTGATGCTACCATAGACACTGAGAAAGAAGATCAACATGACGTGTCTCATATATCTCTAGTTCTAGATGATGATCTGACAGAACCACTCGAGGTTACTTCGTCCATGCCTGTTAATCAACCAGAAAAGGTTACTGCAACAGTGTCCTCACTAGCACCATCAGGAAATACTTCAAAGGTTGAGGGGGAGAGTCCTATTCGTCAAATTTTCGGAAGCCCTCTATTTCCCGATGCCATTCCAAATGAATATGTTGCCAGTACCTCATACTCACATAGTACAGCGACTTATGGATGGAAGAATCCATTCACTGAAGTTGATGAAAATTTGTCAAACTTTCATTCTACCAGTGATGTCTCCGAACATTTGGTTCCATTAAGAACTCAGAAAAATAATCCAAAATTGAGAATGTTATAGGTCCTCTTAAAACAGGCGTGTCCACCAGAAGTCAGACATGACACATAAACAACTGTTTGTTCTCCTATTTCATTTCTCAAATTGAGCCAAAGACGGTAGAAATGGCTATTCAGGAACTGAGCTGGGTAGACGCTATGCATGAAGAATTGAATCAATTTGATAAGTTGAAAGTTTGGAGATTGGTTGAGTTACCAGAAGTAAAGAAAGCGCTTGATACGAGATGGGTTTTTTCGAAACAAGCAAGATGACACCGGGGTTATCTTTAGAAACAAGGCACGGTTGGTAGTTCGTGGTTTTTGTCAGGTTGAAGGGTTAGATTACACTGAAGTCTATGCTCCCGTAGCTAGACTTGAGGCCATCAGGATTTTTCTGGCTTATGCGTCATACATATGTTTCATAGTATATCAGATGGATGTTAAAACCGCGTTTCTGTATGGCGAGGTTAAAGAAGAGATTTACGTGGATCAGCCACCAGGTTTTGTGGAATTCAAGTATCCCAATCACGTCTACAAGTTAGATAAAGCGTTGTATGGGCTTCATCAGGCTCCTCGGGCGTGGTATGCTACGTTGACAGCTCATCTTCTGGGTTATGGTTATAAGCGGGGAATCATTGATCAAACTCTGTTCCTTATAACTGTCGGGAAGGATTTAATCCTAGTTCAGATTTATGTGGATGACATTATCTTTGGATCCACCAGTGCTGAGTTGTGTACAGAATTTGAAGAAGTAATGAAGAAAAGATTTGAGATGACCTTGTCGGGAGAAATGACAACATTTCTGGGGTTACAGGTTCGTCAGAGCTCGACGGGAATTCTGCTGCATCAGGGAAATATGTTGAAGATATGATTGCAAAATTTGAGTTTCAAGATTCCAAGAGTGCTACCACTCCAACGGCGGAAAGACCACTCCTGACGTCTAATCCGGAAGGGACTCCCGTAGATCAAACGTACCATCGGAAGGCACTCCTGAGATCTGACAAATTTAACTTATGTTAAACGTATTTTTAGATATTTGAAGGGACAATCGAAGTTAGGTCTTTGGTATCCCAAGAACTCAGATTTTGATTTATATGCATTTGTTAATAGCAATTATGGTGGAGATGGCATTGACAGGAAATCCACGTCTTTCGGCTGCCAGTTTTTGGGCGATCGTTTTATCTCATGGCAATGCAAGAAACAACAAACGGTATCCATGTCAACTGCCGAGGCTGAATATGTTGCTGCATCAGCTTGCTGCTCACAGTTATCTGGATGCAAAACCAACTACTAGATTACGGTTTGGAATTTCTTGACACTCCTATTTTTTGTGATAATGATGATGCCATTGCAATTAAAATTCATTTTAAGAATCCGGTTCAACACTCTAAAACCAAGCACATCGATATTAAAATTCATTTTATTCGCGACTGTTACGACCGAATATTGATTCATCTTGAACAAGTTCATACTGATAATAATGTGATTGTGAGTTTTCTTAAGATGCTTCGTTTCGAGGATTGAGTCTTTTTGAGAATCAATTTGTACATTTTTTAGTTTGCACAAATTTAGGGGGAGAAAATACAAAAATTCAAAAAGAATGTGTGTGTGTCTTTTATTATTAAAAAAATTTATATGTTTTTCAAGATTCACTCTCGCTTAAAATTATGTCAGTTGCTCAAGTTTGAAGAACATATACTTGCATATATTTGGTCCGGTGTTCTACTCATAGATTCATAGGATAGCCAGTTATCTAAAGACTGAAAGCATCCGGGGCGATTGTGATGTGTTTTTGCGTTTTGAACTCTTTCATTTAAAATTATGTCGGCAATTCCAAGTTGGAGGGACACGTATTCTTATATGTGTTTGGTCCTGTTAACCGCGGTCATACGGGATAGCCATTTACCTGAAAGTTAAAGAGTGACCGGGGTGACTGAGTTCTGAACATGTGTGCCTTCTGTGACTCTATGGGAAATGATATTACTATTTAGTTAACGGGTTTTTGAAGCCTCAAAATATTTTTAAACGAAAATTGATCCAACCTTTGGAAAATGATAGAAAAATTGTTTTTGTGTGCCTAAAGGGTGAAGTTATTAAGCTTAAAAGGCTCTAGAACAGTCATTGATTTGTATGGTAGCTTTCCATGATGCGTAAAAGTAGATGTGATATAAACTAAATATGCTGAACTTACTGTGGAGAGTCATTTTGAAGAACTGTGCATGTCTCCATATACATCTCTCCGAATGATAGGCAGAAAAGCAATTACCAAGTCATACACGAGCCCGTTAGTGTCTTGATCACCACAAATATTGTGCTATCTTACTGTAGTGATCCAGATTCGGGACTTACAGGTGCTTGTTATTTTTATTATAAAAAAATTAATGTTGAGTAGTTAAGTATGTATATAATTTGTGTTGTTATCTTTCTATAAGCTTAAATCTCAAAGTTTTATCGCTTCCTTAAATGTTTTCGATCACGCACTAGGGGGTTGGAGTCAAATTAGGGTGATATGGGGAAAGCCAAATACGCTTTGAGAGGAGATATGAGGCATCACAGGTCCATAATTGATTCCATCTAAGCTTTATGCCTAACTGAACCTAATCAATATCCCTGACGCAATGAAAATCATGCCAAGTTATTATACCTGCTATCAACATGTCTCTCTATGCCATAATAACACTGAACATGAATCCTCGTGACATGAGCTTAAACAGTAAGATTCCATGTTCGGATCTTTTCATAAAAGGCGTCGGTTCTTTCAAAACTGAAATTTGATCCCAATATTTTGTTATATTTCAAGAAGACTTGTGTTTGTGTTAATTTTTGTCTATTTTTATATTGTTCTTTTTTGTTTTCATCTTGAAACTACTCTCCTCGAAACATGTGTTCAATTTGGGCTTTATTTGATGTGATTAAACTGTTTTAGGCTTTGTTTTCGTCTACTGGATACATTGGAACTTGGTATTGGGCTAATTTTATGCTTGGGCTCGTCTGGTTTGGATCTTTATGGATTCTCGGCCCACATTGCTTGTGATATAAATGGTTGCTAACCATAATTATTGCTATTATTTTCAAAAATCATCTGATATTATCTCTCCCTAAACTTTCATCTGACAGAAAACCTTGATACTAATCAAGTCTGATATTGCTTTCTAGCTTCCTTGTGTTAAATTCCATGTGAGAGATCTATGGATGGTGGGTCGTGACACTACTGTGATAATAGTCTTAGTAGGATTGTTTGAGATGATATGTAAATGACTGACTGGACCATGTTCATCGATTCAGATGATGAACTAGTATTGTTAGGATTGTTGGACTTGATTGAGACCATTGTAGTGGCCCTAAGATTTTATTGCAGGTTTAATGGCGGATTGGAGATTTCGGCCTTTTTGGAGAAGACGACACGAATATCAAGGGAGAATCCAAAGGGGCTCTCTGTCTCCAACTTGCCCGACCGAAAACCCATGGTCAATCAAGGGTTCTCGGTTGACTTTGTTGACCGAGATCTCCTGTCTTTGATCGAGAACTCATGTTCTTGGTTGATCTTGACAGAGAACATCCTGTTTTGACCGAAAACTCATTTATTTGACCGAAATCCCATTTGAAACAGAGAATTGTATATTTGGACCGAAAGCCTTCTTAAATCATTATTGTTTTACATTTATGGTCCATCTAATATGGTTTTGCCATAATTAGTCCTTAATGTTTGAGATAATTAAAATAGTGTCCTTAAACTTATGAATATTATTCAAGCTACGTGAATACTTACTAACTTGACTCGCTTGTTGCAGTAATGACTGATCAAGCTCCTTTAAAGTTCGTTGACACTCACAATATAGCTGGATATTTGTTTGATCCTCCTCCAACACACAAGGAGTTCAAGTCCATGATCGTTGGCCTAAGTACTTGCAGGATATCTCACGCCTTACGAGAAAACCCTGTCATATGCAAGAAAATGATCATGGATTTCTGGAAAAATGCTTCGATCAACCAGCAAGGACCAGGTGGAGTAATGTCTATAGACTCCAAAGTGCAAAAGAAGTCGTTCGTCATCACAGAGGTCATCATACGGGAGGTTCTTTTATTTGGGGATCAACCTGATTACCCAACGGAATACACAACTGGTGTTGTTTCGGAGGTTCTTACAAGTATGGGCTACAAGGGATCCTATCCTCTAGCGATCAAGAAGCTATCCCACCCGTACTGGAGATTTCTGATACACACATTCTTTACGTGTGTGTCGAGACGAAAAGGAGGTTTCGATGAGATTAGCCACATGCAGATTTCGGCTATGGTTGCTCTAATCATGGATTGGAATTACAACTGTTCCAACTTCGTTCTCGATGAGATGATGAGCAATCTGAAGGGAAAGAATAATAGATGTTTCTTATGTATCCACGGTTTCTATAGATGATCTTTGATTCACATTACACGGATCTCGTTAGATCTGTTGAGACATTGGATATGAAGTCGATGGGACCCAACACCTTTGGGTTGATGAAACAGTCAAGAAAAGGGGCTAAAGTTGTATACCAGGGTCTTCACGAAATGGTTAAATTTGGCCGATTTGCTGAAACATAAACTCTACCAGTTATTGCTCAAGTTGCTGAAGAGCATGTGGCGCTAGCTCAAAGGCGTCCTGCTACACTTGAGATTAGTTCTGATGATGAAGATGAAGAGACAGAACACCGTGAAACAGATAGTGCTCCGACTACTGAGCAACTAAAAGATTTTGAGATTTTTAAAGAATTACTACAGTCGATTGCTTTGAAGCCTACTCAAGCAGTCGCTGTAAATGAAGATGATGATACCCCCGAGGAACCGGCCGTTGATCTCATTCCATGTAAACGAAGGAAGAAAGATCCGAGATCTGGCGTGCTGGTCACTGAAGCTACAACAACAAGCCAACAACAGCAACCACCTAAACTTGAGTCGGAAATTCCTGAGACTCTTGTTGACCCGAGTCCATCCACTACTGGGCCTCAAACTCAAGATCTAATATTTGATGACATTGCATGTGAGTTTAAATTTGAGGCCGATATTCCACATACTGATGCACCATCATCGGACCCAACCAATCAGGGTCAGTCAAGCTCTAGTGCCTTCGAGAAGATTGCACAGATTCTCGCCATGCAAGAGACTTTCCTACAAAATAAAGGAAAGCGGGTTGTGCTTGAGGCTGCTCCTGTTGACGTACAAGCTCTACAACATCGAGTTTTTGAACTCGAACAAGATTCTATGGTAAAAGACGTACGTATTCAAGACCTTGAGGCTAGCAACTCTGGAAAGGATTCCAAGATCAAAGAGCTTCAGTCCAACATGGGAGGATTAACTGCTATGTACTTAGACCTCCAACAAAAACTCATTCAGAAGTTTGGAGATGAATTCAAGAGCAGTGATGATGTAACGACAAGGACACCTCAAGTTGATCAAGGTGGCAGTTCCAGTGGTCGTCTAGCTACCAACATAGATGAATCTGAGACACTGGAACAATATATGTCTGCTCCTCCAATGATAAAAGAGAAATCAGATCGCATTCAGAAAAAGCTCCTCGTTATGAAGAATTCTAATCAACACGTTGAGCCGTCCGATCATCCAGACATGTTCATTGTCACCTTTCCAAAAGGATTTTCAGATAAATATGGTGATCGTTCTGGAATCGTGTCGTGGGGCTCTGATTCTGACAAGAACATGTTGTGGGTTAAACGGAAGTCGCGGAATACCGAATACTACAAGAAGATGAAGGTCTTCGGGTCCTGGAAAAAGGTAGATCTCAACGACCTAATCAATGCTCCATTCCACAACCCAACTCATGAAAAGCGGCAAAAGACTTTTGGAACTTTCTACGCCATCAAGTTGACACTGGATTTCAAATATGAAGACTGCTGGGTCATTTTTGAAGAAGGCCAACGGGGTTAGGGATCCTCGAACAGGAAAGACCATGGTAAACGTTATGTGGCCTGCCACCAATAAGGCTACTCATATTCATGTGCCTAACGTCATTCCAGATGGTACCTTGGACAATATGAGGTTCTGTATGTATGATAGTGAGACTGCCACTGTTGTTATACGCTTACAGAAGGGAAAAGGGCAGTACAGATTTGTTGATCCAAGAGACTTACTCAAACTTGGAGAAAGAGATATCAAGACCCTCAGCACATTTCATATAATGGCTGACCCAATTTTTGAAACGGGTGCAAAGGAATACACGAGTATGGCTGCTTCTATCATCAGAACTAAATTTTGGGCAGGTGGGTTGAAGGATGCTGACATTACTATATGGAGCATTAAAGAACGAAGCTACAAACCAAGGGGGAGATTGTTGGGTCTATACTTGGTGGTTTGTACTTAGTTGTATTGGTTTTGGGTTTTGTATGTAAACCGAGATCCTTATGGATCTCGGTAGGCTTTGGGCTTTTGTTGGACTAGTATGTTGGCTACCCTATATATATAGATGTCATTGTATAGGGTTTAGGGGGTTCGTTCAATTGAAGGGTTGGATGTCTAGTATTGTTGGTATATTAGACGAGTATTGTAAGAAAAGTGCTTAAGAACCCGACGTTAATAATAACTTGTGTTTTGAAGCATTCCATTGTGTGTTTACGTGTTCTTATTCATTGTCCTCATCTTGTGTTGGATTTCCGCACCAACAACAAGATTTGTTGATAACATATTGAAAGATCCTTCCACGGGACTTACAAACGAAATTAATACGAATATGTCCCTAGTTCAAGAATCGGCTTAATTGACCAATGTAACAACCAAGGTTATGCAATTAAAGATCATGGGAGAGTATTACACACCTTGATCGACCTCCAGCAGCTTGGAATCGATTTAGTATGATCAATAAAGTGGGGTTTGGGGCCACGCAAATCTGCTGCCAGATTAGGGTTGAGGGGGGGGGGATGTTGTGTTATAACTTTCATCAAGTTTCATATTTAGTCCTTGAACTTTGTAAATTGATCCTTCACACTTCCTAAATTAAAGAAATACTTCTTTGTACATGCCCATAGGTTCCCAAGCCCTAAAGCGAATCCCGAGAAATAAATATTACAAACTTTACACTCGCATCGGTTTACGAGAATTTTGGGATGTTACATTCTCATTCTAAAATTTTCAAAATAACCAAGTAAGCTATAATTATGAGATGAATTCTATGATTGAATAGGTTACATTATGTGTTCTTGGGTTGAGATTGATATTGGAGATTGGAAATTATGGATGTATGTGTGAGGGGAAGTATTAAACCCACACATACATGCATACATTCATCTTGAAGATCATATTTTGATTGTTAAGATTGATTAAAAGTGTTGTTAGAATATTTGATATTTAGGTGAAATCATGGATAAATTTGATGTTTGAGCTTGATGTTAGGATCAAGTTTGTGTAGTTAATGATCAATAGGATTAGTGGTTTGAGTATAATCTATTGAATTGCTAGTGTTGAAATTGAAATTGGCAAGAACTTGTTCATAGTTTGCAATTTAGGGATTTTTGAATTAGTTGGATTATTTGTTGATTTTAATGAATTAATAAAATTAGAAAGTGATATGGATTGATATAAAGAGTAGGATGTATGCTAGTGGATTCATAAAACTATTAGTTTGAAAGATAATACTTGAAGATTGTTGAAATTGTTAGATTGCCATATAAGGAAAGTTTGTTGAATGAATAGTTGAATCTTTGATTATGATATAAATACTTAACATATATGTATTTGATAGATAATGAGTTACTTACTTCAGTTAGTATAGAATGCATTGTTAGAGTATACATTGGATTATCATATGAATAAATTGTCACTTACTTGCTAGAAATAGAAACTTTATAACTTGAATTATGAAAGAATCAAAATCTAAATAGAACAATAGGTTGCATGAAACCTTGTCAAAATAATTGAACGAGACAAACAATAATCATACTTGATCATAATGGAAAGCTTGGAATAAATAGAATTATTAAAAACTTAAAGTTACTAAAATAGGAAACTTTGTTGATTGAACACTTAGGAAATTTATAAGTTGATTAGTAAATAATGAAATCCTTGAATTTATGCATACATGATTTGAATATGGAGTTTTAAGTAATATAATGATGTTTGTTCATGTATGAAATGATATGTTTGATTATTATCATTATTAATAAACTTAAGTTATGAATTAGGAGCTTAAAATTGACTTAAATATGTTATATGAAATTATGTAATAAAATCTGGAAATAAGGATGAATTATATGTTATAATGTGTATATTTAGTTCATAGGATATTTGGTGTGGACTTACTTGGTTTATTTTACTTGTCGGTAACTTTAACGGTCAAAAAATCGGCTTTTAAACGTAAACTGACACGACGATTAGGGACTGTTTTAGAATTGCCCCTAAAATTGCAAAATAATCATATATAACATAAGTTAAGATATGAGAAGAGGACAAGATAACAAAACTTGGTCCTAAACGGTTCGTGTAGTGAAAACCGACACGAAACGTTAAATTTGCTATTTTAAGAAAATATTAACTAAAATGAAAAATAACCTGTTTTTGTGAAATAACTCCTAAAACATAGCTAATGTATATGTAACGAGGGTTTTCCAATACTTAAAAGTTATATTTTGTACGAAAAGTCGAAAGGTTCGTTTTAAACGTGAAACCAACAAAACCGACAAAATCAAATTAAATTCAAACCATGTTTTATTAACAAATGAGAAGTCCGAGCCCCGGTGTGGAAGCGTGAATAATAGTCAATACTAATCAACGGTGTGGAGCTCGGATCTAGGGTTAGGATCGAATCTAACTCGTATTCACTCTTGAATGATGTTAGTTGGACGGATGAGGTGTATTGGGAGAGAGCCTGATTTGATTAACAATCAACAATAAAGTAGGATGAACAATTGTAATCAAAACACAAACAAGATAGAAACGGTAGTGTGAAATATTAGCCGAATGATTCTCATTAAGATGAAACACTCATACATACATTCATACATGCAATCAATTAAGAAATATCTCAGCCGCCACTAGGAGAGCTCATCCTGGAGGCAGAGACTCTCTCAAAGGGATAAAACCCTAAATCTCTCACATACACAATACAGTCACTCATACTAGACAAATGAATAAAAACATCTATTTATACTAGCCTAGCATGAGTTGGTCTTCAAGCCATCCACCCTTGGTTGAGACCAAAATAATATATTTTTACCCAAAGATTAATTTGATGTGTCGGTCTAAAATATAAGTCCCAACAATCTCCCCCTTAGACCAATGCCATCGAATTTCTTCCATGATCACCTCATAACTCGTTGTCTTTCATTGAAATTCTCCCCCTCACGTTAAGCTTCTCCCGTTGTTCATTTCGAATCATCACTCTTATATCACTTTTGGATATAGTTGTATGGGCATATGAATGAAGCGTTGAACTTCAAAGATCAACTTCAAGTAACAAGGTTATCACAAAAAGAAATAAACTCATTGTGATCATCAAATAATCTTCAATTCTTTAAAACCGTTTCTTCCCATGTAAATCATCTTCAAACCATTCCCTGAATTAAGATAGCATTCAAGTCAACCATAACCCGTTCTTGACTGTTCAAGTGACTATTTCATAGGAGGTTAGACTCTACTGATCATCCTTTCAACATTGTTGCTCGAGATGACTCTATCTTCTCATCCGTACTAGGAAATATGAAAACTGACAAACGATGAAACGTCTTTGAAAAACCTTGGATTATTAATCTTGATCAACTTTTCCTTAACTTGAGTCTTTTACTTGATTTGAAGCATGCATTTGCAATGAAATTCAAAGATTTTTACTCCCCCAATTTCGTTGCAATTGTCTTTAATAAATGTGTCTTCAAATCAAGTGTGGGTGAAACAATCTTGATCATCGTCATCAAGATTGTAAAAATCTCAAATGAACATATTCAAAAGGTGGTTGACACTAAAAGTGATTAAATCCTTAAGTTTGGTCAACATTTGTTCTTGTAAAGCTTTTGATGAAGTCGTGAAATTGGATGAGGTTTGAATTCCATAAGCTTGTTGATGATTGGAGAAAAATTACCAAAATACCCCTGGTATATATATCTTCCGTAGAGAACAGCTTGGTCAAACGGTCAACGGTACCAAAAGTCACAAAAGTTTCTTAAAAACTTTGAAATATTTCACAAATTTTTTGTTTCCTAGCACACAATGTGCTTGGGAGCACTTTCCTAGCACAAAGTATGCTTGGTTTCATTTCCAAGCACAAAGCATACTCTGATTCAATTTCAAGCACAAAGTGTACTCAGAAGCAAAGTGTACTCGGAAAGAAAAGTGTACTCGGAAAACAAAACACTTGTGATTTTTCAATTTTTTCACTTAACACCAAGCATGCTCGGGAGCAAAAGTGTGCTCGGGAGTACTTGTGATTTTTTTCAATTTTAGCACTAGCACAAAGTGTACCCGGAAGCACTTTCCTAGCACAAAGTGTACCCGGAAATCAAAACACTTGTGATTTTTTTCAATTTTAGCACTAGCACAAAGTGTACCCGGAAGCACTTTCCTAGCACAAAGTGTACCCGGAAATCAAAAGTGTGCTCGGATTACTTAGTGCTTTTTAATTTTCCATCAAACATGCTCGGGAGCAAAAGTGTGCTCGGGAGCAAGGGTGTGCTCGACACAAACTTGAGTTTTCTCTTCACAAACATAATTGTTCATGGCAAAACAAAGTATGCTCGAAAAGGAGTCTACTCGAATAAATAACAATGTGTTCTCGAGACTTAAAGATAGTTTTCTTGAGAAGACAAAGGACATGCTCTGGGTTTCACAAAGTGTGCTCGAATTTGATGTGCTCGATATAAGATGTGCTCGAAATAACCTGTGCTGGAGAAAAACAAAGATGTGCTTGGGCAAAACACCTCCTGTGCTCAAAGCAACACTTAGTCATTTTCCATACTCGAGTCCAATCTTATTTTTCCATAGTGTGCTCGAGACATCAAAACTTCATTTCTGCGTCATCAGTCACTGATTTGCCCTTGCAGAACCTGCTCGAATATTCACTTTGCATATGTTGCAACAAACAATGATGAAATTGCCTTTAGTACCTGTTCATTCTTGACTTGTACATTCTCCTTATCAGTTTGTACCATCGGCAATATTTTTCAACAAACATCTACTGTTTTTGCAGCACGAGCACACAAAACCCTAATTTTTCAAATCCAGAAACAAGCTTCGTAATCTGAAATTAATCACTATAGCCCTATCCAAGTCATCTCGAAATCAAAGAAACCTATCTTCATATCATAATCAACCTTTTCAGATATAGAAATAATCAGATGAACAGTGTTGCCCCAAAACGAGCCAAATAACACTGTTACATCAGATCTGGACCATTTTGACCAAATAAACATGAAATTGATGTTGGATCTCCAAACGAGTCATCAACCCAAACATCAATCCATATACTTTTCTCCGAATCATCAAATAATTTCAAAACCCCCAAAAATAATTTCAACGAACTTCATCGTTTAACGTCCATGGTGGATTCAAGAGCAAAATGAATCTGTTTAGCGGTTAGTCTGAACGATTCGGTAACCCAGGCTCTGATACCAATTGAGAAGTCCGAGCCCCGGTGCGGAAGCGTGAATAATAGTCAATACTAATCAACGGTGTGGAGCTCGGATCTAGGGTTAGGATCGAATCTAACTCGTATTCACTCTTGAATGATGTTAGTTGGACGGATGAGGTGTATTGGGAGAGAGCCTGATTTGATTAACAATCAACAATAAAGTAGGATGAACAATTGTAATCAAAACACAAACAAGATAGAAACGGTAGTATGAAATATTAGCCGAATGATTCTCATTAAGATGAAACACTCATACATACATTCATAGATACAATCAATTAAGAAATATCTCAGCCGCCACCAGGAGAGCTCATCCTGGAGGCAGAGACTCTCTCAAAGGGATAAAACCCTAAATCTCACACATACACAATACAGTCACTCATACTAGACAAATGAATAAAAACATCTATTTATACTAGCCTAGCATGAGTTGGTCTTCAAGCCATCCACCCTTGGTTGAGACCAAAATAATATATTTTTACCCAAAGATTAATTCGATGCGTCGGTCTAAAATATAAGTCCCAACAGACTTTCTCTATCGACCCCTCGTTTTCGAAATGATTTTATTGTGTTTTGGAGGAAAAGCATATTCTTTATCGATTTTTTTTGAAGTTTTTATAAAGCATTTTATTTTACAAACCGTGTAAAAAGCGGGATGAGTCAACAATTGGTTAAATAGCTGTTAACCGAATTAATAAGGGCGCATAAATATCGGTAGATCTATCGGGGTGACGCCCCCCATTTCCAATCGCGTTGGGTTAAAAATGGGAATATTTTGAGTATGGTAGTTATCGAGTTATCAATTTTGATAGTCATACACTTGTTGTATCCTTTTCTCGAATACAACAGTACGATTTGTTTAAAAGATAAAATGCTTCGTTTTTATGGTAAACTCGATTATTATGAAGTTTAAAGATATACTTACCATGTTAAAAGAACAGTAAGGAAAGAATACTACCGTTGCTTATGGTAAGAGATTATGAAAAGAATGGTCGTTGAACCATTGTATGGTGAGATTTATAAGTATTCGTGTACTATGTTTCATGATATGTTGATAAAGTGTTATTTACTATGATTTTTATGATGACTTATATTGAATTTTCGATTGCCATACTTTCATAATGTATATATATATAAGTAAATATATATGTATTGATTATTTTCGAATAAAGAGAACTAACCAACATTCGTGTTGACATTTATTTTAATATGTTTTTCAGGTAAATAAATGAAGTATTGAAGCTTCGCGAAGAGCGAGGGAAGATAATGACTTGTGTTTGAATGAAAAATGTTGATTTTATGTTGAACTTGTAATTTGAGTAAAACTTGTGTAATATGACACGTGTAATGACTCTGATGGTTAAATAAAGTTCAACGTTCATTAGAAATATATTTTTAAATGTTATTGGCTGAAACGACATCTGTCACCACCCGAATGACTTGGTAAAACTCTTCCGCTGATTAAATTTAGATTTCCGGGGTGTGACATTTATGGAGGCTGGAGGATGGAAAGAGGGTTTTATGGTTTTAGGGAGGCTTAATGGTGTTTAAATACCCGTAAGCCCGTGAATCTAAGGCACATCACCATCCTTTATTCAATATTTTATTGTCCAAGCCCACACTCTATTATTTTTATTTAACTTAGCTAAATAATAACACATCATTAAATAAACATAATTCTTTAACTATTATTATCAAAAGTAGGATGTTACATAATGATAATTTATTCTTCTAAACGATCATTTAAAATTAACAGACATATTTATACTTTATATTTGGTAACGACCATATCGTATTTTTAAACCAACTTTCTTGTTAGGTAATTACACCTCAATCCTCAACCTTTTAAAAGTGGACATTTTAGTACACACATTTGACGGGTGTTATACTCTGGAACCATCTAAACCAGGAAAAATTTTATTTATGAATCAATTTAAGCATCGGGTCAGTCGAGCACGGCTTGGGCTATCCAGCGATAACGTGCTCTCTCGAGGTGAGCTTCATCCATCAATAACATTACATGGGAGACCTAAAGGTTAAAAGGTTTAGCTTAATAACATGTATTCATTAATTTGGAGTGCCTATAAGGTACTTCTTGTTCCCAGTTTAAAAATCCCAGTGTTGTTTGGGAATCAGTTAATTCTTCGGTTTATGTTCATGTCTCGGATACGGATGATAAAGGATTGGATTTTAGTCAAATTGAGAGGAGTTTTAGGGATGAGGTTAACAATGTTGGTTATTTTTTGGGGATCAATTGAGTTTCAAAACGTATGATGTCGATATGGTGTGTGGTGGTGGTGGTGGTGGGTGGTTGAGAGAGAGAGAGAGTTCATAATTTTTTTTTTTAGTTTTAGGTTTTTCAATTTTTATTGATAAAGTGGAAGTGTGGGACCAACAAGCTTTAAACAAAACGCCACATAATCATGCTAATTCACTAAAAAATGTCACATCAGCAAGAAAACTAGTGGTGTTAGAGTTTGCTAAGTTTGAGAGTGCAAAAAGAAAATAAGGTGAACGTTGGGACTGATTGTAAACATTTTGATACTTAGAAGTGTTCCAGGCCAACCAGTGAAACTTGGGAGTATATAAATCCAATAACCGTATTTTAAACATAAAGTATGTTTTCTAACCACTGAAAATTTGTATAACGAAAAATGTAACTTGGTCTTTGATAAACATTGTATCTTTATAAGTGTACCACATTATCTTTAATAAATTTTTTCTTTTTACTAAATTAATAACCAACAACGGTGTATTCAAGTTGGAATTAAGTCTAGATACATGATTACAACGTTCAAAATTATACAAGAGGAGTGAAATCAATCGAGCAAGAAGCTAGCCATGGAACAAGATATTTCAGCTTGAACGACAGCTGTGTCGCACCTCGTGACGGGCTAAGATAGTGCCCCGCGATGCGTTGCGTGGTTGTTGTATGGTTGAGCTCAGTTTCTCTCACGTATCATGGAGGAAAGAGAGTTCTCCCTCGAGGTGTCGGCATACTCCTGAATCAGAAGTTTGGTTGGCAGCTTTGGTCTTTGGACTTGGATTTAGATGCAATAAAGGTACAAACTACATGTAATGAATTTGAGATTGAATTTGTAACATCATAAATAATAATAATACACCATTATAAATGTGAACATAAATACTCAGTAAATTTACCATTTTTATTAATTACTGAAGATCCGAATTACATCATAATTTTAAACGGGATAGATTTTGGGTTTGAAAATTGACGAATGTCACAAGATTCACAACTTTTGGAAATTTTGTCCCAAAATTAATAAAAATAAAATAAAAAAGGAAAAAACTATGATATGGAGTTGTTTTAGTAAAACAAAAAATAACATTAAAATAAAAATACAATAACACAGATATTTGAATGACCTGAAAAACGCTACAAATGTGATATGACAAGGAAACTTATGTATAGGATGTATCAGTTGTGTATCCGCCATTCCCTTATCATATTGCATTTGTTCTATTTTCCAATTCACTTTCGACCCTATATTGTGACGCACAACCAAACTTGCTATGATTTCCATGCGGGGAATGTAAGAGACAAAAGTAGTTGTTCGCATAGGTACAACTGTTATGTTTATCAGTAACCATGTTGGTAGACATGTTCATAGCTAGTCACTTAGTCAGTTTCGAAAACACATTTGTATACGACTACCCAAATTCAAGGCGTTGAGAGTTTCGTTATACTTAAGAAGGAAGTAAGCTCATAAGTTTTAACAATTGGTGCGATGAACGAATGTGTGTTTGAGGTTTTGAAATATTTGATCCTTTTGCGGGGAAGTGATTAGGTAGCACAAATCATCTTTAGTATCGTCATAAATGATGACGGTGAGAATGAATCGATGGACAAAGTTAGATCGGGTTTCAATCGGATGCTTTCGAAGGGTTGAGAAAATGACCTTAAAATGCATAGATGAAAAAGGAATATCTATTGTTTAAAATCTCATTTCGGTTGATGAAAATTGGTAGCAAAAAAAAAATCATTAGGTTTTTATTTTATATGAAAAGTTCTTAGCTACCGCTAAAGCTTTCTGAAATTTATGAAACTTTTAATGTAAATCAATGTTTTATTTAGGAGATGTCCTAGAGAATCTCTAGATAAAGTGACTCATAGTAGATAAAAATTGTCTAAAATTTAATAATGATAGTATAATAGCCTCATAGGGCTTAGGACTTGTTTGTAACCAAATCAAACCTTGGAGAAAGCAATTGGCTTGAATAAAAAAATCGTTTTAGGAAAAGTTATAAAGTAAATTGGTAATCCTATGTGTGTGTGTGTGATATATATATATATATATATATATATATATATATATTTAAAATCAAATTTTATAAATAATGTAGTTATACGTATACAGTTTACTTAAAACATAGTGAATTCAGAATACATGCATTATTATAAAGATGAAGATTTGAAGAATATGAAAAAGGTGAGTAAGGGTGTAACAATAAAAATAGGGTTTGAATGGTGGTTAAAGGTATTGCATGGCGGAAATAAGCTAGGCCTTTTATGAACATAGCGGGTGTGCTTGCAATAATAGGAAATTAGCATTGGCTTATGAATTTGTTTGATCCTCGAGTTAACTAACTATAGTTGAAATGGGTTTATGACATGTTTAGCCAAGGTTACAAAAACGGTCCAAAGTTGAAGCTTTGGCCACAAGAAACAATAATAGCATAATGGGATTTTGCACGGGTTATACGAAAATGGGTAGAGTATTCTCTACTTTTGGACTATGTTTGATGAGTTGTGAGACATTGAAAATGGTGCGATGAGGCGCATGAAAAATATGAGGTCATCAGACTTAGGTTAGAAACCAAAAATATCCCAATTTGATATGAGGTATCATGGAGTTTGGGTTTTGAGATGAAATATGATTTGATGCAAAAATTATACCGAATCGCAAATGATCCTAAACACATAAGTTCAGATAACTTTTAACGTGTGACTAGTCAGATTGGTTATTGCAACAAATTCGGATATGAAATCACAAAAAAATCACATAGGTTTGTTATGGGATTTGAATTTGAGGTAGGGAGTAAGATTGAACCTTGCAATAAAGTTGTAAATAAACTCATGAAAATGAGGGGTCATGAAATATTATTGGTTTTGAAATGAATTGACCAGCTCACATAGAATGTTTTTACGAGGTAGGTTATCAAAATACGTGAATTACAACTGAGGATACGAGAACAATTAAATCGCAAGAATATAACATGTGAAGAATGTGAAAATTTTGAATTAGAGCAACGATTGAATCATAAAGATCACCTGGATTGTTATGGGGGTTGAGTTTGAAATAAATGTAAACCAATATAAGTCGAGAGATTTGGACTATTGTGAGGATATGACATCGTAAAACAATCAATACATGAAATCAACTTTTAGTTTTGAATACACATGAAAAACCATGAATTTATGTTAAATCTTTTCGAGGTGCAAACCACATGAAAATGTAATCATTTTTAATCAAGATGATTACTATGAAATGGTAATGAACGGGAAATTCACATGAAAATGTAATCATTTTTATTCAAAATGAAATATTATGAAATGAAAATTTAAATAAACACTAACGAATCATATTGAAACTTTTGAAATGAAATTCACTTGAAAATATATAATCATTTTTATTAAAAAAATGATTAATATGAGATAGTAATGAATTGGAAATTTTAATGAAACATCATGAATCATAATGAAAGGTTTGAAATGGACTTCACATGAAAATTTAATCACTTTTATTAAAGTTTGCATGAAACTTCATAATTCTCATGAAATGAAATTGAATTTGAATTTGTAATATCCATGGATCCCCATGGGTTTTCGTATGACCATGAATTTGTAATAAAAGTTTAAATTACAAAAGATCACATTAAATAAAATTGAATTGGGTATTGAAATTGAAATATCCATGAATCACCGTGGGTGTTTATATATCAATGGAAATTTAATCAATAAATCACGAATAATCGCATAGAAAGAAATTAAAATTTGATATTGAAATATCCGTGAATCAACATGGATTTTCATATTTCAATAGTAATTCAATGTAAAAAAATCAAGTCATGAAATTGTCAAAATTAAATCACGAGAGAAGAAATTGAATTTGATATTGTAATATCCATGAATCACCATAGATTTTCACATTTCAATGGAAATACGATAGATAAATTAACAGAAATCAAATGGAAAGAAATTGAATTTGATATTGAAATATCCATGAATCAAGGATTTTCGTATTACATATCATTCCATTTAAGGTTTCTGTTCGGGATAGTTGAGGGATTTTGCTATTCGCGCGTGTGATGAAAATGACAACCAATTCAGGTCCTAAACCCTTTTCACGACATACCACATTAAATTTTACATATATTTCATGGTTGGTAGTTGAATGGGTTGATAATCACACTTTTAGGGTTTTAACACGCGAATGCAACGTCTTTTATTTTAACTAGGTGTAGTTTTACACCTTGTTACTTCCCGATGGAAATGGCTGATGAAATATGCTAATGATAATTTAACTGGGTGCTGATGTTGGAGTATTTTAAACGAGGATGGGTATTTATTGGGTTTAACCTTGTTAGAACGCTAATTATAAGTAAACAACCCGTTGCGATGTTGTAAAATCGTAAGATGTAATTGAATACGAGATCAGGTTAGATTTCTCTTAATTGATGTAAACATGTCTTAGGGTACTTAAAAAGGGTTTTGAGAACCCTCCCTTAGCCATTAACAAAGGAAAGGGTTGCGGGTTGTATGGGTTAGAACTGTACCGACTTTTGTTGTGTGTTGTTGACACATTCGGCCTGTTTGACTATCTGAAACTATCATAAGCCTAATGAGTGGAATATTTATATATATTATTACTACGTGGCAAGTCTTGATTATTGTGTGTTACTTGAATGTCATTTTTCTTGTCGAGAGACTTAATTGGCACACATGTGAGTTCATGATGCCCCTTTTTAAATGCTTTAATGTTTTGGACTAACATGCATAACATGAAGTTACAATTTAATAATTTAAACTTTTAGATGAAATTAGCATACATACATACATACATACACACACATAAATATTTTATAAGGTCTATGCTCGTGGAATGTTTGGTTTACTTGCTAGCTAAATGTATGTGTGTGAATGTGTATGTGAAAGTAAAATATGAATGCTTGTCAAGCCATGACCAGGTCGGTATATTAGTTTCCTTAGTCTCTTATTGGTGACTGAAGCAGTTATTATTTTCCCCTATCCCTTATTAGTGACTATAACGGATTTTATTTTTCTTAGTCCCTTATTGGTGACTACAACAAATGTTATTTTCTATAGTTCCTTATTGATGACTACAGCTGATGTTATTTTCCTTACTCCCTAATCGGTGACTATAGCGGATGTAAAATTCTTTAAGGCCCTTACTTTATGTTTGGAGACATAAGGTGAGGAGATCTGTGTCATGTGCTTGACTGAGAAAAGATGTGTTATTTTACAAACGTGATGAATGAATATGTGATAGTATTGCTATTATTCACTGTGTTGTGAAGGTTAAATGCATTACTTATACGACATTCATTGTAATGTATTTATATAAACATGAATTCACTCAGCCTTGCTGACTTTGTATACATGTTAGATTTATTGCAGCTTAGATGGATATTGGATCACCACTTGAATGTGGTAGAGGCTACATGATATTTGAATATGGCATTTCTAATTGAAGACCTTATTTATTTAAATAGAGTTATGACATTTTTCTTATAGAATATCAATTAAATATTATGACATTTTATATTGAGTAAATTTTATGACACGCTATTTGTTTATCTTGTTTTAAATATTTTCACCGCAAAGACTCGAGTTTTTAATTAAATAAAAGTACAATTTATTTCAAATTTATTTGTATTAAATTTAGATGTTTCCAGGGTTTTGAGAAGTTGATTTTGAAAGACTTTCACTATTTGTGTTTTGAGGTTAAATAAATGTTGGGTCAAGAAATTGACCTAAGGGGAGATTGTTAAGTCAAAGATTTGACCTAAATGAAGTACATGGAAGATTGGAATCTTCTCAACCTCCTCTGAATTTCCTAAGTAATGGATCCGAGCACACCTTAGACCTCCGAGCAAGCTTTTACTTAGCCGAGTACGATATTTTGCCTACCGAGCAAGGTTTACTTCAAGTAGTCTTCTTAAGTGGATATCCGAGCAGGGTTTGCAGATTAGTGCATTGCTGAGTAAGGTACACTAATTTATGTAAATCCGGGCAAGGTTCACTTTATCAAGCAAGTCTGTTCTTCAGAGCCAAGTATATTACTCTTCCGAGTAAGGTTTGGTTAACCAAGTCCAAGAAGCCAAGTGATTGGAAGACCGGGCAAGGTATTCATTAATAAGTATGATCCAAGTATGCTTGATAATATAAAGGAATATCTCTAAGTAATATCGGGTAAGGTTCAGCTCGAGCAAGGAACAGTACTCCCGAGTACACTTTGCTAATAAGTTATTTTATAGAAAAGAGCTGAAATGGACCATTGAAGAATAAGGTTGCTCGTAAGGAGTTGTCGGGCAAAGTCTTGCAAATTCAAGAAGACTGAAGTCTACTCGGTGAGTATTTTACTTAGTGAAATACTCTTTAAGTAAAGTCTACCCGGAAACTGATCCCGAGCACACTTCTATGTTACCAAGTTATGAAGGATGGCCGAGCATACTCGGAAAGACAAGACTGATGCAAAGCCTACCCGGAATCTTAAGTTGTGCTTTCTACCTTTGATTATTCATTGCAACCATATGTTTGTTATTGATTCCGCCTTTAACAAACGGATATCTTTCTAAATATAGCAACCCGTCATTAACTCTCTTGTCGACACATCAATCTGTGTGAGTTATGACATGATTAATTAAGATCCAGCTGAAATCGAAGGGACCGACAAGTGGTATCATAGCTTGTTACTGCTATTTTGGAAAGATTGTTGCTGATTGAAGATTTGAAGAAGAATGACGTAAGCAGACCACTGTTCTATTGATTTGTGACGTCAGCAGCCCTGTTTTTCATTTTTCTTCCAGATCTACAATCTACCGGTGTTTTCTCTTCCTTATTTCAATTAAAGTTCTAATCTTTATATCTAAATCTTGTTCTAATCACATCAGACACATCAGATTTGAGCATTCTGTTTTCAGATCTGATTATTTTGAAATTTTTTTTAAAGGAAACTGATTTTTAATTTCTCAAAATGTCTGGATATGAGGAACAAGAGGTTTCTACTAACAAGATACCAAGGTTGTATGAACAGGAAAACTTTATCAAATGGAAAGTACTCTTTGAAGCATCCGTATGCTACAATGATATTGATATGTGGAACTCCATCAAGAATGGTCCACAAACTGCTGTTGAAAAAGGTGCAAATGCAACTGCAACTGCTGTTGTAAGAGAAAAAATGAGAAAGGTGGATGACAAAGCCTTAGCTATGATTAATCTAGGTTTGTCTTGGGAGATTCTGACCAAGGTGGCTCATCACACAACTGCCAAGCAAATGTATGATGTCATCCTTGAAATGTATGAAGGGAAAACTGAACTAAAGAACATAAAGAAGCAAAGATTGAAGCAACAGTTGGAAAGGTTCAAGTATAGGGATGGAGAAAGGTTGAAATCAATACTAGAACGTTTTCTAAGTATTGTGAATGAGTTGAGGACAACTGATTATGTAATGACTGACTTTGATTTGAATACAAAGTTACTCAACTCAATGCCAAAAGAATGGTATACTGCTTGCAAATTCATCCTTCAGAAGCAAAATTTCAATGAATTGAAATTTGATGATGTGGTATGCTTTCTTCAGGCTACAGAACTTGAAATGATAGAGAATGAGATGATTAAGGAAGATAGACCCTGCTTCAATGTTTCAAATGCATTGATTGCACCCATGGGAAATCTGTCTACCAAGAATCAACAACAAATTCCCATTATTGAAGAACCAGCTGAACATAATGTTGTTACTCCAAAATCTTTCATTGGAGGTAGCAAAAGTAATCAAGGAAATAAGCAGAGGTTCAATGTGTAAATGATTGATGATACTGATTCTGCCTCCAAGCCAAGTGGCAATGTTCCTAATACTGGCACAGGACATGGTCAAAGCAATGAAACACAAGCTTTGTTTTCTATGTTTACTGAGTCATATAATGCATTTGTTGCAAAGAATCTAATTCACACAAGTGTGGTACAATATGATTTAGAACATATTGATGCAGATGACTTGGAAGACTTGGATTTGAAGTGGCAAGCTCCCATGTTGGGTTTGAGAAGTAAAAGGCTGTATAACAGAACTGGTAGGTCTCTGGTTTCTGGTCCTAATGACAGGATTGGATTTGACAAGTCAAAAGCAATATGCTACAATTGTCAGCAACCTGGTCATTTTGCAAGAGAATGCAATCAACCAAGAAATTTTCAAATGAATCAATTCCAGAATCAACAACCAGGAGGTCAGCATCAATATCAACAAAATCAACCAAGAGGTCAGCAGCATTACCAACAAAATCAGCCAAGATTCAACAACAACAATCGTCAAATGAACAACTTTAACAACAACAACTTCAATCCCAACAACAATTACAACCCCAACTTCAACAAATTTCAGCCTCAAATGAATAATCAACAACAAAGTATGCAACAGAATCAAAGTTTTCAAATGAATAACAATCAAAACCTTCAAGTTGCTCAAAATGTTCCAAACAACACTGTTCCAGCAAATCAAAATCAGATCAGAAATCAAGGAAATGTGGCAGTGACTACACAGCATGAAGGAAATTTTGATTGGAGCAATCATGAAGAGGACATTGCAGATGATATCAGGAAAGCAAATGTGGCATTCATGGCCATAATTGAGAAAGAAAAAGGATCATCATCTCAGGTACACTCTGCTCCTACAGTTGATTTAAATGAACTTACATTGAATGGAAAACAAAGGTAAGCAAGCTGGAAAGTGAGTGTTTTAGAAAACAAAGCATCATCAATGAGTATGAGGCAAGTGAGTTGATCAGTGATGAAAAGATTAAAAGCCTTGAAGATTATTGCATGATCATTTACAGAACTCAAACTAGATACACCACTGAGATTGATGGATTAAAGAAGATGTTGGTTGAAGAAAAGGTGCAAAACACAAGACTAAAGGTTGAAACTGAATTACTGAAGAATTTGATCTCAACAGGAAACATATGTGGCATACTAAACCAGGTGAAGGAACAAGACAAATACAAAACAGTACCACCTCCCTTCAACAACAACTTCATGCCAAAAGTTGACAAAGAGAAAAGAGATGCATACTTGCAACAATTCAGAGATGTCTTTCAAGACAAGGAAGAATTTGTTGATTTGTACAAAAAGGTAGAAGTGAATGAAGAAGGAGAGTTTGTGATTAAGAAAGAAGTAAAAGAGGATAAGTCAATTGGAGTTCAAGTCTCTGAGGATGACTTTGATTCAGTTGAGTTGGATCAAGATGATTTGAGTGATTTGAGTGATCAAATTACTGAAAAGGAAATCAAAGCTGCTGAAAGAGGAAGAAAATATAAGAAACCTGAATCTGTTGATAAACTTCCAAAGTATCCACCAGTCCCACCAAGATTGAAGAAACAGAATGATAAAATGAAAAGAGAACATGTTTCTTTTGATATTTGTGAAAGGAGGAAGATAAACTACAATGCAGTCAGACCACCAAGCAAGGCTGTATTGGGTAAGATAAAGCAGAACAACAAAAAGAAGATGGTGACTGAAAAAGTTGATACAGAAAATTTTATCCCAGTTTATCCAATCTTTTCTAGTCATGAGGTGTTGGATGTAGGAGAAGTGGAAACTATGGAAGAGTATGAGAAAAGACAGTCAAGGGTTAGAGAAAGCAGTGATGAAGAACCTATGATTATGGAGAAGATTGTCTTTGTCAAAAGAAAACTTGAAAGACAAGACATCAAGATTGAGGAATTTGTTCCTTTTTCAATTGATTTTGATGGTTTAAAGAATCAAAAAACTCTAGGAGTCAAGACACCTAAGCCAAGTGAAAGATACAAGAAACCAAAAGAACATGAAATATTCAAAGGCAAGGTTTGGTGCAAAAGGTGTGATGAATATGGTCACCACACAGATTCATGTAATGAAAGATTCAAATTCAAACCATTTCATGTACCAGATGGAACAAAGTATGGGCAAGACTTTGTCCTGTACAAAAAGAAGTATGATGAATATCTGGGAAAAGGAAAGGTGTGTGGAAATGAAACCATGAACAAAGAAGAGAAGAAATCTGAAAAGGAGACAAGGATTGAAAAGAAAGTGGCTGAACTAGCAAGAAGAAGTAAATCTCCTAAGAAGAATGAGAAATTGACCAAAAAGAACTATCAGTCTGTGAAAATCAAGCAAGATACTCAATCAGTCAAATCTGATAGCTCTCAAGGATCATCAAGCAGTGAGAAGACAAGAAGAAAAGATGCACATACTAGAAATAAACCAACAGAACTCAATGGTGATGAGAAGTTTCTACTAAGACATGGATATGAACCACATGGTTTCCTTTGGAAACCTAAGACTGAGAGTAAGGTTGAGCAAGTTGCTGATGTGAGACACTACTCTGAGAAGAAGGACTATGTGATAAAGGAGTATGTCACTGACTCAGATGAATACCATTGCCCAACCTCACTTGTCAAAACTTCAAGAGAGTGTGGTTATGAAACTAGTCATTCAGACAACTTAGAATTGGCTCATGAAGATCCTAAACCAACAACACTCACTTCCCAAGCTGTGTCTGAAACTGAATCTGATGAACTGCAAGTTGATAAGGCTTGCACTTCATCACTTAACTAATCAAATTTTCTTTGTATGTGCAGGAACAGTCCACTCCTCTAAATTACATATGGTATATGGATAGTGGTTGTTCTAGGCACATGACTTGTGACAAGAGATCTCTTGTCAATTATGAAGAGAAGTATGAAGGTCCAGTAGCTTTTGGGAGTGATGAGAATGGTGGAAAGATTGTTGGAAAAGGAATCTTAACAAATGGGAAAGTCTCATTTGATAATGTATTTCATGTTGAAGGTCTTCAGTACAATCTGCTGAGTATATCACAAATGTGTGATAAGGGTTACAAAGTCAGTTTTGATGATTCACATTGTTTCATTTTAAAACCTGAGTTTGTAATTCCACCTGAAATGAATATGATGATGGCACCAAGAAATGGTAACTTGTATGAATTGAATATGAAAGAAGCTATTTCAAGAGGAGGTGCATGTTTTGTTTCCAAAGCCACTGAAAATGAGTCAAAATTGTGGCATAGGAAACTGTGTCATGTGAACTTGAAGAACATGAATAGACTTGTCAAAGGTGAGCATGTCATAGGTTTACCTACAATAGAATTCAAGTTGGAAAATCATTGTGATTCATGTCAAAAGGGAAAACAACACAAATCTACTCATAAGTCAAAACTCATCAACTCAATTGATCAAGTACTTGAATTACTTCACATGGATCTCTTTGGTCCAGTGAGTGTACCAAGTATTGGGAAGAAAAGATATTGTCTGGTGATCATTGATGACTATTCAAGATACACTTGGGTTTTTTTCCTAAGTACCAAGGATGAGACTGCAGAGTTGATTAAAGGTTGTGTAACAATGATTGAGAACAAGTTGAATAAGACAGTCAAGATGATGAGAAGTGACAATGGCACTGAGTTCAAGAATGGAGTTATGCAAGAATTCTGTGAAGCAAAAGGAATACAACAACAATTCTCAGCTCCTAGAACTCCTGAACAAAATGGTGTAGCAGAAAGAAGTAACATAACACTTATTCAAGCTGCAAGAACCATGTTAGCAGATGCTAATCTGTCTGTCACTTTTTGGGCTGAAGCTATAAATACAACGTTCTATGTTCAGAACAGGATACTTGTCAACAAAAGGCTTAACAAAACTCCATATGAAATATTTCACAACAGAAAGCCTTACATTAAGTTTTTCAAGCCCTTTGGATGCAAATGTTTTCTACTGAACACTATAGACTATTTGAACAAGTTTCAAACAAAGTCCATGGATTGTTTCTTTGTTGGATATTCTATACACTCAAAAGCCTTCAGAGTCTATGTAAAAGATCACTTGAGTGTTATAGAATCTTCTGACATTTTTTTTAATGAGAATCAATTCAATACAGTTGAAGGTGCAGCTTGGCTGTTTGATCATGAGAAGTTAATAAGGTCTTTCAAGATTTATCCTGAAGACTTTGATGAATCTTTCTACAAGACCAGTGAAATTGAAGAGAAAAAGAAGAAGTAATTGGACTTGGAAGAATTATGGAAGAAGGTTGCTGAAAAGGAAAAGGAATATACTTTTGTGAAGAACTCCCCATGTGATATTGGTGAACCTAATCAAGAAAACAATCACAATGCTGAACATGATCATACTGAGAACAATCAAGACAATAATGTTGTACAGGATGATCAAGTTCAGAATGAGGGTGACACAAGCAACCAAGCAAGTGGAGAAGAAGCTGCATCTACAGCAAGATTTCAAGATCTATTTCAAAGATTGAACTTAGAAAATAATGGTGCATCTACTTCAAGACAACATAATGATGAAGCACCAGAATTTCATAATGCAGAGGCTGATTTGATCATTGAAGAACCAGAACTCAATGAGTCAAATCTTGACGCAACTATGTCTACAGATATGATTGTTCAAACTCCTTATGTGGAAAAGAATCATCCTTCTGAAAACATCATTGGTGATTTGCATGAAAGTGTTACAAGAAGTCATTCTGAAATTGCAAACATTTGTCTTTACTCTTGTTTTCTATCCCAAATAGAACCAAAGAACATAGCACAAGAATTAAAAGATAATAGTTGGGTGGAAGCAATGCAAGAGGAATTGGCACAATTTAGAGATCTGCATGTGTGGGATCTTGTTGATAAGCCATTTGACAGATATGCAATTGGAACCAAATGGGTGTTCAGAAACAAAAGGGATGAAAGGGGTTTAGTGATTAAGAATAAAGCTAGACTTGTAGCACTGGGATGTGTTCAAGAAGAAGGAATAGACTTTAAGGAAGTTTTTGCACCAGTTGCAAGACTTGAAGCTATCAGGATTTTTCTTGCATATGCTGCCTCAAAGAACATTAAAGTGTTCCAGCTTGATGTTAAGTCTGCATTTCTAAATGGAAAGATTGATGAAGAGGTGTATGTTGCTCAACCTCCAGGTTTTGAGGATCCAATGTATCCAAACAGGATGTATAAGTTAAACAAAGCCCTTTATGGATTGCATCAGGCTCCTAGAGCATGGTATGATGAGCTGTCAAATCATCTTCTTGAAAATGGTTTCAAAATATAAGCCATTGACAAGACACTCTTCTACAAAAGAAAGGGATCAGACTTGCTTATAGTACAAGTGTATGTGGATGACATCATCTTTGGTTCTACAAATGAACAAATGTGTATGGAGTTTGAAGGGGTAATGAATTCCAAATACAGCATGAGTTCTATGGGAGAAATGAACTTCTTTCTAGGATTGCAAGTTCAACAGAAAGCTGAGGGGATTTTCATTCATCAAAGCAAATATGTGCAGGACATCTTGAACAATTTCAAATGTCATGAGTACAAGACTGCTTCAACTCCAATGGACACCAAAGAAAAGATGATTGCAGATGAAAAGGGGGAGCCTATATATGAACATGAATATAGAGCCAAAATTGGATCTCTGATGTATTTGACTGCAACAAGACCAGATATCATGTTTGCTGTATGTGTGTGTGCAAGATTCCAATCAAGTCCAAAAGTCTCCCACATGAATGCTGTTAAAAGAATATTCAGATATTTGAAGGGAAGACCAGACTTAGGGATTTGGTATCCAAAGAACCAAGCTTTTGATCTGATTGCATATACAGACAGTGACTATGATGGCTGCAACATGAGCAAAAAGTCAACCTCAGGTGGATGTCAATTTTTGGGTGAAAGGCTAGTGTCATGGCAATGTAAAAAGCAGACTACAGTTTCAATCTCTACTGCAGAAGCTGAATATGTTGCTGCATCTGCCTGTTGTGCACAAGTTCTATGGATTCAAAATCAGATGCTGGACTATGGTTTGAATTTCTTGAACACCCCTATTCTTATTGACAATAATGTTGCATATTTTACTGTTAAAAATCCTGTTCAACATTCCAAAACTAAGCACATTGAAATCAGACATCATTTCATCAGAAACTGCAGTGAAAAAGGTTTGATTGAAATGCAAAGGGTTGATACAAGTGACAATTTGGCTGACCTATTCACCAAACCACTTGATAGAACCAGGTTCAACTTTCTTCTGAAAGCCCTGGGAATGATCAACTCTGATGAAATCTTATTAAGGATGTGTGCCTGGTTGTGTGTCTCTCTGTGATAACTGATTATTTTATTAGAGATTACACATATTGAATGTTTAGTGAATATGCTTAATAATGTTGATTGAATATGTTTTAACTAAATATTGATTGAATATGTTTTGAATATGTTTTAAATGAATGTTGATTGAATATGTTTTGAATATGTCACTGATTTGAAGTTAACTGATAAGTGATTAAGTAACTATCTGTGCAATTTGTTTGAAATTGATGATAATTATTAACTATCAAGTTAACTGATCTGATGTTATGATAAGTAGTTTGATCTATTGGGTGAAATTGAATGCTTGTCTGATGTCATGAGTAATCACATGTTTATGGTTACTTGAATATGTTCTTTATCTGATATTCTGATGTTGTTAAGATATGATAGACATTGAATGTTAGTACAGTCTGTTTTCTTGATGATGTTAAGAATGATTAGATTTGATTATGTGATTCAACTGTTTATGTCAAAATGTGTTTTATGTCAAAATTAAGTGATTCAATGAATTTTATAATGAATTTTGCATAAATACTTTATTTTGGTCAAAACATGAGCAAGTTGATTAATGGTGTAGAGATATGATAAAATTATTCAGTTCAAGCTTTAAAGAAGCTTAAAAGAAGGATTTTTAAAGAGAAGTCTCAAGTAGTTGTTTTTGCTGAAAACTATGTCATTTGCGCAGTTGGAAGGACATGCACTTGTGTATGTTTGGTCCTTAAATCTCTATAGATTCAAGGGATAGCCATTGACCTGAAAACTGAATGCATTTGGGGCAATTATGACTTGTTTCTTATTCCTTCATTTAAAACTATGTCAATAGCTTTGACTTGGAAAGGACATATATTCACATGTATGTTTGGTCCTGTTGACCACGTTTGGTCAAACAGGATAGCCATTAACCTGACAATGAAGAATATTGGGGTGATTGAATATTAAACTGTGTTCTTGGGAAATGATAGTACATTGACTACTTAGCTAATCATATGGAATTAATAGGCTAAAAAGACCTTAGTATAGTCATTAACATGTATGGTTGCTTTCCCATGATGATGTAAAATCTAAGGTGATATAAACATAATGAATATGCTAATCTTTATGTGGAGATGCATAGTTGTCTTTGCATGTCTCAAGATAAATCTCTCCGAATGATATGGCAGAAAAGTGATTACCCAGTCATACACGAGCCTGTTGTTATTTGGTCAACCAAAAATGAAACATCTTTAAATATGACAAGGAACATACTTTAAGAAAATTTGAGAAAATATCAAAAACAATGGGAAGAATGAATAAATCAACCAAAAGTTGATAAGTGTTTTAAATATTTTCTCAAACAAGAGGGTTACAACAAGAACTACAAAGATGTTGGAAAAAATTGTCTCATCTTGAATGAAATGCATGTTGCTAACTGTAAGTCCAACGTTCAACCTCTATATATGTTTGAATCTAAAAATACAAAAATACAATAAGTTCTGTCATACAAAAACTATTTTTGACCAAATACAGGAGGTTGGAGTCAAATTGGGGTGATCTGGGGAAAGCCAAATAAGCTTTGAGAAGAGATATGAGGCATCATAGCACAGTGTTGACCATTAATGCATTATGATTTAAATGAACCTAAATCATATCACCAAAGAGATGAAATTCATGCTAAGTTTATACCTGCTGTTAACCTATCTATGTTGTCATAATAATGCTGAGAGTAAAGTATTGAGATAGCTACTTAGCCAATATGATCCCATTCTTGAGATCTTTTCAGTAAATGGAAGAAACTGTTTTGAAGAGAATTATAACTGAAATTTGATCTCTAAATGCACCATTTGCTCTTAAACTATGATCTGAAATGAAAAGTATATTCTGACAAAGTGGTTTAAGTCAAAAAGTGTTGCATTTTGCCTAAAATAGGATGAATATGTAAGTTCGGGTAAGGTTTGATACCTTATAACCTTCCCGAGCACAAACTGTTTGAATATGTATTTGCGGGTAAGGTTTAATGAACTACAACCTTTCCGAGTGCAAAACAGTTGATTATGTGTGAATATGTTGTTTCGGGTAAGGTTTGATAGTTTTCAACCTTTCCGAGTAAGCTTAGTCATTTTTGACTAACTTTATGATTTTCGGGCATGCTTTGAAGTGTTTACACTTTCCGGGTAGAGTACACTATTGTACTCATTTCCCGAGCAAGCTTGAAGTCCTGAGATGATTATGTGTTGTTATAACTAGCTTTTAACAAGAAATTCTTGTTTCGGGCAAGCTATGCATGTTATATGCTGATTGTGATTCCAAGCGAACTTTATGAACTTAGTCAAGTACATCAAGTAAGCTTTGTGATTTGTGTGAATATGTCGTTAGGAAAGGTTTGTTAATCTTTCCGGGCATGCTTAGATATTACTATTTAAGTTTGTCATATTTCGGGAACGGTTTGGCATGTTGAAATCCCTCGGGTAAGGGCATACCTGATGATTGAATTTGTTTATCCTAGCAAGCTTAGTGCTAACATAGGATTTTCGGGCAAGCTCTATGAAATTTTAGACTATAGCACACTTAAATGTCTATGTGTTTTAATTTCATTCCAAGCATGTTCTGTGATATGTGTGTTTATAATTTCTTTGAAATTACAAGTGTTTTCAGGCAAACTTTGTTTTCCGGGCACACTTTATATTCCGGGTACACTTTTGTTCCCTCAATATACTTGGTAATTTCAAAACTTAACTTTCCGAGTACATTGTCTGCTAGAATTCCTTTCCGGGCACACTTTGTACTATATGAAGGTTATTCGGGTATACTTTGCATAAGATTTTTGTTCGGGCACACTTTACATCAGAAAGATTGCTCGAGCACACTATGTTTTTCAAGTATGCTTGATTGAATATGTTAGTTAGTATGATAAAATTGATTATGATTTTTATTAGGGTTTATGCTAGATAAGTTTTAATTTGAAATTGAGAAATCTATGTGAGGATCTTAATTGATTCTTAGTAAGGATGTTTATTAGATGGTTATACTTGATTATTTGCCTTGTGATTAATTTCTCAAGAAATCTAGTATTTCGGGTAAGCTTTCTTCATCATGTCTTAACTTTAAATTAATTTACTTGATCGAGCAAGGTTTATAAATAGAAGAATTCGGGCAAACTTTGTATATTCAAAATGAAAATTTTCAAGCAAAGTTTGACCGGGTAAGGTTTGTAAGTGGAAGTATACCGAGTAGACTTTGGATATATTAATCTTTCGAGTAAGGTCTTATGAACTTAAATGAAATTAAATGTTTAATATATAAAGTGGATAATGTTACTGGTTGACAGCTAAGAATTCACAAAAGGACAAAGAGCATTTAAAACCCACTTTCAAAAGGTATAAAAGAGGGAGTTAGGCAAATTTTTTCAACATTATTTCCCTCTCTCTCCTCCCACTGCAAATCCTTACTCTCAAAGAAACACATTTTACCTTATCTTTACACACTTTACAACTTCTGGATATATATTCCAAAGTAATCATTCCTTAAATAGATATGGAATTTATAAGCTAAAAGACAAAACACTTTTCAAATTTCTCAATTTACCTGACATGTAAAAGAAAAAGGCAGAAACAAAAGAACTTTATCTGCAATTTTGGCAGAAAAAATTGCAGATATGTACTTTATATTTGTCTTAACTCTCATTAAAAGAAGACCTGCATATGCTATTCAAAATTGAAACTTCACATTTCAAGAGTAACTTACATTTTTATTTTGTGCAGATTTCTACATCATTCAAGACAACGAAAATCAGCAATGGATCCAACTCCAAGTAATTCCAATTCCTACAAACATCATCTTTCTGAAGAACTGAAGAAAGCATTGCAACGAGTTCAAACCCTAATGTCTGAGGTTGAGAAGATCTCAGCTGCCCCAAAACAGGGGGAGAAATCACTGAATCAGGGGGAGAATTCGCTGAAGCTTCTCTCCATTTATGAAAAGAACAGCTCAGATGATGAAACTGACAACATTCCAAAAGATGAAAAGAAAGAACTTGAGGAAAGCAAGAAACGAAAAGGAAAAGAAATTGCTCTGGAGGATGATAAAATTCAGACTTTAAATTCTCAGAAGGAGAACACAATGGACTCAGAAATGATTGAATCTGAATCAGAAGCCAAAAGAGTCTATGTGCAAAGAATGACAGAAATTTATGACAGAGAATTTCTGAGTCAAATGATGTCTGATAAAGACTTTGAAGAACAAGAAAACTTGATGAAGCTTTTTGAAGATGAGAGAAAGCTAAGAGATAAAGTGAAGAATAATCAGAGAGAAGTCCCTCAAGAACTGATTGAAAAATGCTTGAATGATCAAGAAATTCCAAATGGTGTGGTAGTCTCTCTTCTCAAACTAATTAAGCAAGAAGAACCAGAGAAAGAGATAAAAGAGAAACTAGACACTGTCATTGATAAGATTTAAAAGGCTTTAAATGAAGAAAAGACTGTTCAAGACAAAATGAAAGACGAATTGGAAGAAGATATGAACATTCAAAAATTCTTGAGTAAATATGGTGGTAAACCAAAAATTTTTGGTTAAAAATGGAATTCCTTTTGATTATGTAAAAGTCATTAAAAGAAAAGAGATTTTGAGCAACTTCAAGAAAATGAAAAGACAGCAGTTAAACATGAAAAAGGGAGCTGCCCAGTCTCTAGTTGGTAAGAACAAAGGAATATCCAAAAAGATGGTTGATCTATCAAGGATGACAATGAATGGGAAATCCAAAGTAGAGAAATTCTACAAACAGACAACATCCTTGCTCTCAAAACAGAACAGTACAAAGAAAAGGAAGATGTCTGTGACGACTCAAGAAAAATCAAAGCAGATGCACTTGAGGATGGATAAACCCTTTGTTGAGATTGTAGAAAACCATTCAGTCAACCACAATGTTATGCCAAGTGGAGTATTCTATGACTCCAGGACTGAACATCTGAATGTTATGATGGAAAATGGAGAGATTGTGAAGATATTCTCTAAGAATGACTTCAGAAAATTCAATATATGGCAATTATCTGTGATTGCAGCACTGCATCTCTCAGATTATAATGTAAGGCAAAGGCCTACAAGTGCTAAGCAATCAGAACTGTTAAGATTCTTAAGAGAGCAGGAAAAGTTGGATTTTCCATGCCTAAACAAGCATCTCTAGATAAACTAAAGAATCTTTGAATAGGCTTTGTTTTGTAATGTCTTCGGACAACTTTCTGATTATGTAATTTGCTTATGTTATTTGAATATGTAATTTTGATTTTTGATTTGATGTGTATTTTTGCTAAGTGTAAGTAACCATAGAAACGTTTTGGGTCAGCTGAGGTGTTCTGATCTAGGGGGAGATTGTTGGGTCAAGAAATTGACCTAAGGGGAGATTGTTAAGTCAAAGATTTGACCTAAATGAAGTACATGGAAGATTGTAATCTTCTAAACCTCCTCTGAATTTGCTAAGTAATGGATCCGAGCACACCTTAGACCTCCGAGCAAGCTTTTACTCAGCCGAGTACGATATTTTGCCTACCGAGCAAGGTTTACTTCAAGTAGTCTTCTTAAGTGGATATCCGAGCAGGGTTTGCAAATTAGTGCATTGCCGAGTAAGGTACACTAATTTATGTAAATCCGGGCAAGGTTCACTTTATCAAGCAAGTATGTTCTTCAGAGCCAAGTATATTACTCTTCCGAGTAAGGTTTGGTTAACCAAGTCCAAGAAGCCAAGTGATTGGAAGACCGGCAAGGTATTCATTAATAAGTATGATCCAAGTGTGCTTGATAATCTAAAGGAATATCTCTAAGTAATATCAGGTAAGGTTCAGCTCGAGCAAGGAATAGTACTCACGAGTACACTTTGCTAATAAGTTATTTTATAGCAAAGAGCTGAAATGGATCATTGAAGAACAAGGTTGCTCGTAAGGAGTTGTCGGGCAAAGTCTGGCAAATTCAAGAAACTGAAGTCTACTCGGTGAGTATTTTACTTAGTGAAATACTCTTTAAGTAAAGTCTACCCGGAAACTGATCCCGAGCACACTTCTATGTTACCAAGTTATGAAGGATGGCCGAGCATACTCGGAAAGACAAGACTGATGCAAAGCCTACCCGGAAGACTTGTTTTACACTTAGTTTATTTTGAATATGTAATTTGAATATGTATGACTGTATTTAGGGTTTCTAGAAGGAATGACAGCTGTCCTAGGTTGGCAGGCCTATAAATAGAATATTTAGGGCACGCCGCCAGAGAGAGCACAATACGGATAAGACAGACACATTAATTGAAAGAATTTTGTGTGACGGCTATCTTAGGATTTCTAGAAAACCCTAAATCAATTATCCTTTTGTATGATTAATATTATATAAATGGAAATTTTTTGAGTGAATCTTAAGTGTGCTTTCTACCTTTGATTATTCATTGCAACCGTATATTTGTTATTGATTCCGCCTTTAACAAACAGATATCTTTCTAAATATAGCAACCCGTCATTAACTCTCTTGTCGACACATCAATCTGTGTGAGTTATGAAATGATTAATTAAGATCCAGCTGAAATCGAAGGGACCGACAATAAACGTGTCAAAATATTTTGTTGGTAACTTTTACGGTAAGATATTCCAACTGTTTGACACCAAGATTTTGTGGTATTACATTCATTAAAAAAATTTTCTCTCTTACGATGGTATCCAGTTTTTGGTATAAAATGCAAAGCAAATAATTTAGTACAGGTTAAAAATCTTGAAACCGACCAGCCAAACATTTTTATATGAACCAACCGTGAAAGCAAACAAGCGCCCAAATTCGACGGTTTCACAATTTTAAAATTAACAATTAACAACACTTGTGAGGGATATTTAATTTTAATATGAAAATCTTTGAAGGCATGCACGAATAATATTTAAGTTAGTTTGTATCCATTCCCAGCAAATGTAACTGTGAGAGAAACTCTAGTTCTCACAAAAATTGTTTTTTCCAGCTGCCTTTGTCTCCACTGCCACTGTATCATTTCTGGAAATAGTGATTAAAAGCTCCAACTCTAGGAATATGTGCGGGCAAAAGAATATCTGTGTAGATAGCCACACAGTACAGTGGGTTAAACTTTGAAACTGAATATATAACTAGGAGGTGTAGATATGTAATCAATATAAAATATAGAGATCTAAAGTCCCCTTTGTTTGAAACGGTTGCAGATATGAAACAAGGAGATGCAAATCGTTTCAAGTGAGAAATCTGGAAATATGTGTGCCGTTAGAAGTTGTAGGTGTCATCGGAGAAGATGATCGGAGTTTTGGTAGCTGGGATGTGGCTAACAAGTAGTAACACCCCAACCGACAACGGAATATGTCAGGGCGAAACAATTGTTCATTGCACGCAACACTAATTAAAACGATGATATTTATAAAAGTCATATTATTAAAACATTCATCACAAAACATCAATTCAAAACAAATAATCCAAAACAAAACAATATTTCAAGTCTATTTTATTAGATAAAACCCTAAAGTCCGTTCTATGCATTCTTCATGTCTTGAGCATGTTAATCCTGCAACATGTAGAAAATATTTGTCAACATAAGGTTGGTGAGCAATCATAAGTTTAATACAACATAATATAAGTTTAATTTATGAATTATATATCATACGCAAAAATCTAAAATAAAGTAAAATGCGATAAATCATGAAAACTTTCGTTCACCCTTTGACATTAAGTCAATCTACTAGGAAGCATAGGCACGTCTTAAATACCATCCCGCTATTGCATTTGTGTTTGTATGTTTATATCCATCAATCATAAAATAAATACTAGTCAAATATCATGTAAAGTATGAAACAATAAGAAAAGATATCACATAATTATACTAACATGAATCGTGTTTGAATATGTAAATAACGGAAACAATTAAGTTTGTAATGTAGATACATGTTGCACCCCAAATACATTTAAAACATTAAGATGAGGCTATGAAATACTCACATTAAAGTGTTCGCGAGACAAAATGAGCAAAGATAACTTTAAGAAGAAGAAGCGGATTGACACGGTTCAAAATGTAACCCTAGATGTAATAACTAAGTTTAGAATGGAATTGAAATAACAATAATAACAAGTAGAAATAATCATGGATTTGGTCTGTATTCGGGGTTTTAACTAGTGGAAATTTGAGTTTAAAGAAAACTAAGTAAAACGAGTGATAAAAAGCCAAAGTTCGGTTTTATTATTAAATCTTGGTTACAATAACTATTACTTAACTTTTAAATGGTTTGGATTAATTAATTTAAGAAAAACAAGTGATTTTTAAAATTAAAGTTTGTTAAGAAAGTGTTCGGATTTATCGGACTTGAACCCGGAACTAGGTCGGATTCACTTCCAACAAACTCGGAATTTACGAACGACAAATAATATATTTAACTTCTATTTTAAAATAAAATAATAAATCCAACCTCAAAAGTAAGAACATAAACCCTAGTTTAAAACTTGGTGAAATTGGATACTTAAACAGCTCAAATCAAGAAAAAAATATTTTTTTTTATCATTTAGATTTAGTCAAATTATGGAATTGGTCATTTTTAAAATTAGTTTCACTCTTTATCCTTTGAGTAAGAACATAAACCCTAGTTTAAGAAACTAGTGAAATTGGATACTCAAACAGCTCAAATGAAGAGAAAATTAAAATTTTTGTCATTTTGGATATCAAATTATGGAAAGGGTCCATTTTGAAAACGAGTTTCACTATTTATCCTTTATATAGATTTTGTCTTGGTTTTAGTCCTTTACACCAACGATTATTTATTTTTTTAGTTAAGTCAACCCAAGTGCATTGCACATGAGGACATTTTAGTCTTTCTACCCAGTAATTGACTATTTATGTAACATAATAAACAATTAGCTTTTTACTCAAAATATTGTATGGGCTATTTATGTCAAAAACCAAACTCCTCTTTCCTAACCAAATTAAAGGCTAATCAAAAGCCTCCGTCTTTCTTATTTACAATCTATCGCCCCTACAACCATTGTCTTCCACCGCCATGTACAACCGTCTACCACCACCACTGTCAGCCATCATCTACCGCCACCTTCGTCTTCCAATAATATTGACCATCATCTGCAACCTAAACCAATTCTATGTAAATTTATAAGCCTAGGTGTGTATAAATTTGCGATGAGCAGACAATGTGATCGGTTGCGATTTGCCGATTCGGTGGTAGTGAGGAAGTTTAACCTCACTAGTTGTTCAGAAGTGAAATACCAACCGTGTTTTTCGGTAGTTATCTCCACTAGAGATTCTGTTCATTATAACCAAGAATAGAACATGAATAGCACGTAAATGCTTGCCCTTACTAGCACTTAAGTTAACCCACTCATAAACGCAAACATGTAGAGACTTAATTCCCTCTAATGTTCACACCACATAGTGTCTACGTCCAACGCGAACTTAGAGGGATTTTCCATCTTAACTTATAAGGTATCGCTCATAGGGCACGTAGATCATACTCGATTTTTCTTCACATTCTAGTATGTATAAGTATACTTACATACTTCATCTCATACACATTCATATATTATATATACATATATGCACCTACCATACACACTTTACTTCGTATACGCTTGCATAAATAATTAAATACCAACGTACTCTCTTCAACAAACACTTGCACAAGAATAACTATAACCATACACACTATAAACATGCAAACCGTAACATACCTAATTATTTTGATACACACTTGCATTTATAAACAATATTGTTATTTATAATATTCTAATATCACGCTTTAAACAATTAACTAAACTGACTCGACACATAGTATGCACACAGCCCCGAAAACATAAATAGAAAAATGGGCTAGAAACTCACCTGGGTTGGTTTCTTTCGGAATTGATTATAACACCCCTCTTTAGCTAAGCACGACTAACTGTATAACATATATAGGTGTTAATAAATTAACTACTTTCTATCTAAGTCTTACTACCTAAACCATCCGACTTAGTCAATTGGGGTCACTATTTCTTTTCTTAACCGTATTCATATCTTAATCGGATTGAATTCACATGGATTATTTACCAAATGAATCGCATCACAATACCAAAACGAATTGAATCACATATACCAAACAAATCGTAATCACATGGTAACCGGATTAAATTCTCTAGGAATGTGATTCAAACTGGGTTTCTTTTTCTTTTTGTTTTAATCATTCTCCTTCAGCCCCTTGTGACCCGTTTTACCAATATAACGAGTTCATGGCTATAAAAATCTCATCTACTAGTTCTTACACCAAGTTTAACACCAAGTTTATGTTTTTCCTACATGTTAGGGTCCAATTTACTATCCTACTAAGTTTAATGCGAAAACTGACTTCTTTTACCCACCCATTTCACAAACCAAACACTACTTGTTTTACCTGAACCAAGCCAACTAACTCATTGGCTAACAAGTTCATTACTTTATCAATAACCGTGACCTGATCTATCATCCTACTAATTTTCATGAAAATCCGTACACGAAAACTAAATATTTTTAATAAAAACGTACCTCTGAGCTTTATGTTCGAAAACACTCGAATAGCCCAAAACTATATCAAACGAACTCAATTGGGCCATTCAATCAGCTGCGGAACCGTCTTGCCAAGATTTACAAACCCTTATGCTCTCCATCGTCGGATACCGCAACCATAGTAGCCAGAAAACCCAAAAAAATGCCAAAAAACTCACTTTTTTACTATTACAGTTTCCTTGATAAAAACTAGACTTCCCGACATATGATCGAAGATCCGACTAGTAGAAATATACACTTATAACTATGAACACTCTGTTTAAATTTGAGACCGATCCGATAGTTAAATCAGGGGGGAATCGTTGGGTATTTATGGGTTGCTCACTCAAAAAAGGGAATTTGGGTTTGAATGAGGTTGGAGGCCAAGTTCATTATGAAATGAGATGAGATTATGGATACTCTTACAGGTAGGGGTAGGGCTTCATGTTTAGCTTTTCATCTAATGACATTTATCCCTCTCATACGTAAAATAATTACATTTACCTTCTATAAGTCAATTAAAACCCGATTCATTTATAAACTCATAAAACTTGGGATGTTACAAGTCTACCCACCTTATAAAACAAATACTTCTTGTATTCACTTATCTTTTGCACACATACTTACGACCTTTCTTGAACCATCCTTAGTTCTTTAGCTGCCTCTACCATTCTTAGCCTCACATTCATCGAGCGGTGTTCATAAGTCTTAGTTGTCCAAGGTAGATTTTCTATGAAGCCCTCGATGACATGCTTTCTTGCCGGAACTTAGCGTTTCTCTCAAAGGGTTATCTCTTGATATCCCTTGACCTATTCCTTAATATAGAAAACACCTTTCACTTCTTAAGCTGAACTGTTGCATAACTTGTCGGATAACTCCTTAAGTCTATGTCTCCATTTAAACCTTCTTTCATTCTCTGCTTTGCATCAACATGTACGGTTCATAAGTTATAGTTGTGTAAGGCAACTTGATCATGAATTCCATGCTGATGCATCTTCCTCTTCTCGATAAGTCATGTCTCGTCATGTTTTATAAATCCCCTGCTGGTTGTAGCTTCCCTTCTGGGTTGGCCGGCACCCTTGAGCATTCACAATGTTAGCTCACCTTTACTCATTGCCTTAAAGTTCTTGAGTCTTACTATTCCCATTCATCACATTATCAAACACTTCCACAGAATATGCCCGGTTGGCACACGGTTCATCATGGCGTCCAGTACGACCTCCTCGTCTCTGTTCTCTTGCACCATCTAATGATCTACTTCATAAGAGAAACATAAATGCTATCACTTCTGGAATTGCTTAGTACAAGATTTGTAAGGTAAGTACTTAATGACAGTGGCTAGTTGTAATTAACTAATCATGGTACTCCCCTTGTCCACATACTTCCCTATGTGATCAAAGTTGTGCTAGATTCTATACTTACTTGCATTAATCATAAAATCATACTATAAACATTCATAACACCTTATCTCTAGCAATTATGCTAGCTTTTCCCAATAATTTACACCAAACATACATTATATCACTCGAACTAATTCATGTACTTAATCACATATTCTAACATAGATTCTAACTTATGAGTCCATCCTATACTTTAACACAAACTTTAATTCATATTTTAATCATGCATTCTGACATTTAAATTAATAATATATTCTACTATTCTTTAACTTGCTTGAGTAACACATGGCTATTTACATTGGCATCCATTTTTCGGCCCCATTCTATGTTTGAGTCAAAGTATTAAGGATGCTTAAATCTCTCAAACTCATGCTTTGATACCAACTTGTATGGTCCCGAGCCCGGGTGCCCTACTTGGATGTTGGATTTACACTTGAACACAACTTAATTATCAGAGTTTACAAAAACTTTCAAGAAATATAATTACATTTACATAATACTTTCTTTATAAAACAATCTTTGGATGGCAACACCATGTGGATAGCCTTGCGTGCACTCCAAGCTCCTTTACCATCTTTTATCAATCACCTGTGTGTATAATAAAAGTCAGTTACATTGAGTGAGTTCTAGTTTACGACTCCACTTCATACACCATGACTCATTCTTCACATTTAACATGCTCATATATGTATATATATATATATGTTACAACATACTCATCTTACAGTAAACACAAACTTGACATCTTACTTACATTGTAAGTACGTAAAGGCTTGCCCTTTCTTATACGTACGCTCTAACACACGAAATCACGTAAAGGCTTGCCCTCACTAGTACTTACGTCACATAACTTACACGAAAGCATGTAGAGGCTTTCCCACATAGCACTTACGTTACACGACTTATACACGAAAGCACGTATAGGCTTGCCCTCACTAGCACTTACGTCACACAACTTATATGTAACATTTCAGACTTTTTGATTTCTTGTATTTGTAACCTTTACCCGAATAGGGTTCGTATTCGGATATTAATCAACGAATTCCGTATTTATTATAATCATTGCATTTTTTATAACTATGAGATATATGCAATAATAACCCCTAACTAACATTTTAACCATTTCTTCACCCACAACTAAAGACCAAGGACCAAATTGCAAGTTAACATAAAGTTTTCCATCCTTCTCCTCTTCCCCACCATCACCATTGATCCCCATCACCATACCATCTTTGAACCTAAAATCCGGCCTCAATAAGTGAAATAGATGATACCAAATCACTCCTTGATCCTAAACGCGTTCCACCGACACTCTAATTATGGTAAGCCGTAATGAATTGACAGTTAATCCAATTAATTTCGAATCGCGACTGAAACAAGTCATGTAACACTATATAAACACGATTCTGATACATATAAACGATACCACACTTTCCTCTCAACATCACAATTTAAAACCCTAACTTAATTTCCCTAAACGAATTAGTCTAGATCATTTTTGATACCGAGTTCAAGCCGCAAGCCCTAGTTCGTCATCCTCTATCTAATCATCCTCTAATCCAGTAATTGTTTTGTGCTTTGAGTGTGTTTTTAACCATTTAACCAAAGCCCTAACCTAATTCTAGACATCAACAAATAATTAAACTGATTTAGGATCTAGGGTTTATGATTTGGGGAAGAACAAGATCTGGTTGTAATGTATTTAAATAGCCCATTTCATGTTTTAAACAAATTAAGGCGCTCGCCTGATGGCGAGCGCATGTTTCATCAAAGATTAAACCAGCCTGGGGCACGGGTTTGAGTCTCCCATGCCCGTTTAAGTTTTATTTTTTTAAATTCACTTTTAATCATTTTCGTGGATCTTGCGAGAAGTGATATTAAAGCGAGAAGTGCGAGAAGTGAAGGTATAACTCTATTAATCCCTAATTTAACTCCATTTCATATGAAGTTACATACATATATGTAGGTTGGTTGTATTTATGTCTTAATTACACATTCAAAACCTACCTTCAAACATACAAATGTACCGAGCCACATTCAAACCTATGTACCTACACACATACATACACATATATAAACATATGTACACATATACAAACATAAGTATCTATACACATACATATGCACCTACAAAACGCACCTACACATAAGAAATGGAGTGAAATTAGGGATTAATGGAGTTACACCTTCACTTCTCGCACTTCTCGCTGTAAAAAAACTTCTGAAATGATCCAATACATATATATATATATATATATATATATATATATATATATAACACTTGATAAACATTAACGTGATAAAACCCGACCCCAGTTTCCTTTGTTTATATTGTTTAAACGTTATTTCTTTTAAACTCTTTTTCTTTAAAATAAAAAATATACATATATATATGATAATAATAAAACCTCTTACCACAAGTTAATAAACCAAACTTAATTCTTTGATCAAAATAAAGGTTCGTATAACCTTCTCGTATTTGTATTACTATCTTATATGTTTATCTTCATTTATGGGTAAATCAAACATAAAAGTTATTTAATATAATAATGATAACAAAAAAATAATAATAATCACAATAATAATGAAAATTAAACTAATAATACTTTAATTACAACTTTTACTTAAAACCCTACCGAATCTCAAACCCTTCGTAGTTATGTTATTATTATTTTATTTATAATTAATGAATAAAATCTTAAACAGCTAGGAATCTTTGCCGGCGTATCCTGAGGAGGTGGATCGTGTTTATCTTAATTTTTATCGCCATCTTGTTTACGTTTATCCACTCGTTAAGGTGTTTACATACCCATTTTTCATATTTTATATTTTGGGGGTAGCATGTATACCTTATTCAATTTTACTCATGTTTTCTTTCCACACATATTCAAAACACAATTACATATATGTTTATGGGTGATTATAGCATGTTATATGTGCTTAAATGTTTATTTTATGTTTGGTGGTTGGTATCTCATCCTCATCTATTCTCATCTAATATGATCATACATTTAACGAAGTACATTGATTTTGTATCAAAAGGAACAGGTTGACATCTATTTAGTTGTTACATTTCTATAAGATTTGTAATGCTCACCATTTACATATTAATTGTGATTTACATATGTATATATATATTTATAACTAAAACTTATGTATTCTTACCAACATTCGTGTTGACAAACTCTATTTTTATACATGCTACTGGTACAAGTAATTGATATTGTTCAAGATCGAAGATATTACTTTTACCTTAGGATATATATTCAAAATACAAAAGTATGATGTGTTTGTTTTGTTTTTTGAACTTGTGTACTTGTTAATATCATTCAAATTAAATCATTATGGTCTCTTTAATTAGTGTCTTTTGAGCTACTATCAAATCAATACATTATGCCCCGACATGTTTTGCCGCCTTTGGTCGGGGTGTGACATTATACACGAAGGCACGTATAGGCTTGCCCACTAGCACTTGCGTCACACAACTTATACATGAAAGTACGTAGAAGCTTGCCCTCACTAGCACTTAAGTTAACCCACTCATACACGCAAACATGTAGAGGCTTAATTCCCTCTAATGTTCACACCACATATTGTCTACGTCCCACGCAACGTTAGAGGGATTTGTCATTCTAACTTATAATGTATCGCTCATAGGCCCCGTGATCATACCCCATTTTTCTTCACATTCTAGTATGTATAAGACATACGCATACTTACATACTTCATCTCATACACATTCATATATATATATATACATATATATATACATATATATACACCATACACACTTTACTTCGTACACTCTTTCATAAATAATTAAATACCAACGTACTCTCTTCAACAAACACCTGCACAAGAATAACTATAACGTAACACACTATAAACATGCACACCTTAAAATAACCTATTATTCTCATACACACTTGCATTTATAAACAATATAGTTATTTATAATATTCTAATATTACCCTTTAAACAACTTAGCTAAACCGACTCGACACACATTATGCACACATACCCGAAAACATATACAGAGAAGGGGGCTAGAAACTCACATGGGTCTGGCTTATTTCGGAATTTATTGCAACACCCATATTTACCTAAGTACGGCTAACTGTATAATACATATATGTGTTAATTAATTAACTACTATCTAACTAAGTCTTACTTCCCAAGACATTAACATAATCTGACTTACTCAATTGGGTTCACTATTTCTTTTCTAGCTTAATCATATTCACATGATAACCAGATTGAATTCACATGGATTGATTACCAAATGAATAGCATCACATATACCAAACCGAATCGAATCACATATACCAAACGAATCGAATCGTATATACCAAACGAATCGAATCACATATAACAAACGAATCGAATCGCATATAACAAACGAATCGCAATCGCAATCGCATATACCAAACAAATTGAATCACATATACCAAACGAATCGAATCGCGTATACCAAACAAATCGAATCGCATATACCAAACGAATCAAATCACATATACCAAACGAACCGAATCTCATATATCAAACGAATCGAATTCCCCAAAAATGCGATTCAAACTGGGTTTCTTTTTCTTTCCATTTTAATCATTCTCCTTCAACCGCTTATGGCCCGTTTTACCAATATAACGAATTATGGGCTATAACAACTTCATCTACTAGTTCTTACGTGGTCCGAACGATAATCGTTCATCCCGAATCGCACCCAATGACTCGTTTAACACCAAGTTTATGTGTTTCCTACATGTTAGGTCTGATTTACTATTCTACCAAGTTTCATACAAAACCCGATTTCGTTTACCCGTCATTTTCACGAACCGAACACTACTTGTTTTACTTGAACCGAGCCAATTAACCCATTGACTAAAAAGTTAATTACTATATAAGTAATCGTGACCCAATCTATCATCCTACTAATTTTTATGCAAATCCATACACGAAAACTAAACCATTTTAATAAAAACGTACCTTTGATGTTTATGTTCGAAATCACTATAATAGCCCAAAAGTATATCAAATGAACTCCGATTTAGGCGATTCAAGCGGCCGTAAAACCTTCTCACCAATATCTACGAACCCCTATGCTCATTGTTGACGGAAATCACTATAATAGCCCAAAAGTATATCAAACGAACTCCGATTTAGGCGATTCAAGCGGTCGTAGAACCTTCTCACCAACATCTACGAACCCCTATGCTCATGTCAAAACACTAGTCCACGAACCACCGCGGTCCTATTGTTTCAACACCGAAAATCAGGATGGCGAGCGGTCGCATTCGACTACTTAAAGTGGTCATCTCATATGAGACAATCTTTAAGGAGATTTGAAACAACGGGATCCAAGTTAAGCTCGTGATCCATAAAACACAATAAAAACTGATGTTTTGCGTTTTAATGTAAGGATACCTTGGAGTACTATGAAAGTGTGTGTATGTATATATTTTTAATTTGATAAAATAAATAAGTATATAAATAATCAAGTGTATTGAACAATCAAGTAGGGTAAACACGTATAGGCAACACGTATAAGGACCCTAAAGTAAAGAATATACTAGGTCGTTACGTCTAACCACCTATCTTATAATCTTGTGGCTCTGATACCAATTTGTCACACCCCGAACAAAGGCGACAGAACATGGCGGGGTGCAACGTGATTGGACAAATACACAAGACACTATTTAAAGTGACAATATTTATTTAACTCATTTTATTTCAACAATCAATAAACAACACATCTCGTCCACAAAAACAAGTTGAATACAAGTAGCAAATATATTGTTCGTTTTACTAATATCCTAATAGTCTTCGTAATGTTTTCTTCAAGTCCTCGAGTCAACAAAAGTCAAACCTGTAGAATTTCATAAAATAGAGTTTGTCAACACAAAAGTTGGTGAGCAATTCAAAAGTTTGAGAATATAAGTATATAGTAATAAAAAGCCACAAAACTTGTATACGAAAGGATAAATAAAAGCAACAATATGGATAATATGAGATCGCTAACACATTAGCGACACCTGCCATAAGAGAATACAAGATGATTCAAGATTTTTATATAAGGTCGTTAATAAGAATACATTAACGGCACCGTCTATAAATAGATTTGGATTTCATGAGGTCGTTAATATGAATACATTAACGGCATCGTGCTATAAGAGAATACCAGATAGTTCACGGATTTATGAATCAACCTTCCAAAAGTGGTAAACACATAAGCATATAAGCATGTAAGCATAGAACACCAAATCGAGCATTTATCTAAGTAAAGTATACAATAATGTTTGTGGTTTAAGATTCAAGTACAAAGCATTTAGTTTGATAAGTATGAAATGTCACCCCAAAGCAAAAGATCGATAAAGGGGTATGAAAGTACTCACCTCGATTGACGAATCGAGAAATAATAAATGATCGAAATATAGAAAGCTTGCGAGTAAACGAACGAATCCGACTTGAAAGCTAATTGAAAAAACGAATAAATAAAATATATTAATGAACTTGAACTTTAGTTGAAACTACAATTGAAACATTGAACGAGAAGGTTCGGTTGTTAATCAGGTTATCGGTTAATTTGCTAACGATTAAGGACTCACACTTAATTGATAAGTTACAATAAAATAATATTATTTTATTAGGCTTTTAAATAACTAAACCAATATTAAATAGAAACGAGACGGATTTTAAATCAAGAGCTCGGTTGTATAAAAATGAACTGATAATAAAGTTTATAATAATATTATTAATGTTAAAGATAGAAATGATAATAATGATTTTTAAAATATGTTTTATATATATAAATATATATATATAAGATAATGATGATGATATAAATACACTACCACTCGAGGATTGTTGTTAAAATTAATAATAGTACTAATAATAACAAATATAGAAATAATTACTTTTGTTGTTGATTACATTATTAATAGATTTGAATTTTACTAATAATAATAATAATTATTATTATTATTATAATTATCTATGCCATATTAATGATAATAACTTACATATAACATTTTAATAATAATAGTATTAGTGATAAAAATATAACTCGAGTAACGATGACGTTAAATGGTAACTGGGCCCGACATGTGTTTCGGTTTAATAAAACAAGTGGATAATATTAACAATAATAGAATTTAATTATATTACTTAATAAGGGCTAAATAGTCATAATAATAATGATAATAATAATCATAATAATAATAATCTATTAATTATGAAGATAACGATAATAACTTACTTATAACATTTTAATAATAATAGTATTAGTGATAAAAATATAACTCGAGTAACGATGACGTTAAATGGTAACGTGGCCCGACATGGGTTTCGGTTTAATAAAACAAGTGGATAATATTAATAATAATAGAATTTAATAATATTACTTAATAAAGGCTTAATAGTCATAATAATAATGATAATAATAATCATAATAATAATCTATTAATTATGAAGATAATGATAATAATTTTGTGTTAATAATAATAATAATAATAATAATAATAATAATAAAAAGAATGAAAAACTATCTTAATAATAATAATAATACTCATAAAAATAATAATGAGTTTTATAATGAGTTATGATATAAATAAATATGATACCAAAAATACACTCCAAAGTCGGTTCAAGGGGCAATCGAACTGGTGACTCGATTACGGACTATGAGTTAAATACAAAGACCATTAAAAACTCTAAAATTCGTTGCTTACCAGATGACGTGTGGTCGAGAACAAATGTCGGAGCTGAGCAGGGTCGTCAGAGACGATTCCGGCCGCCGGAGGCGCGCCGGAAAAACGAACCAGAGGGAGAAGAGGCGAAGAGAGAGAGAGAGAGAGAGAGAGTGTGTGACGGTGAGAGAGAGAGAGATAGAGAGAGAGAGTGACGGAGAGAGTGACGGAGAGAGAGAGAGTGACGGTCAGAGAGAGAGTGAGTGATGGAGAGAGTGACGGAGAGAGAGAGAGAGAGAGAGATGGAGAAAGAGAGAGATAGAGACGTGGGGCACGGCGGCCGGCTTTCCAGTCGCCGGAAAAACGACCTGGAGGGGGAAATAAGGGGGTTTTGGGTGCGGGGGTTACCGGAGAACCGAGAGAGGGAAGGAGAGTAGTGGTGTCGGAGCACGGGGGAGGTGGGTGGTGGCCGGAATCGGCGTCGCCGGAAAAGCTCGAGTTCGCCAAAAAATGGCTAAGGGGTGGCGGCTGAGATGATTATGATAGTGATAGGGTTAGGGTTTTCTTTTTTTATATATGTATTACATATTTACATAATGGCCCTCCAAGTTTTAATATTTTATGAAAAGGTATTAAACTAAAAAAAATGTTAATATAGATTCGAAAATGGCAAGTATTATCCCTTACAATTTATGAACTAATTTATGTTAAAAGAACAACGATTAGTACACGCCTATATGACGGGTTTTGATGAGCTAAGTACGTGAAAAATTTAAAGATCGACTTAAATGATTAATAAAATTACCGGGTCGGGTTTACAATACAATACGGGTTCGAAGTATAACTTATTAAAATAAAGCATGAAAGAAAATCGAAATCCAAATTTGACGAATGTCACACTTGTAACGGCTAATGGTGGAACACGGCGGGATTTTAAAAACGAAGACTTCACGAATTACCAGTGATGTGTGCTCAAATATGTCTTGTTCGTGTTCTAACTTGAATGGTATAGTTGTTTGGTTGAATGGGGATGCAATTGATAAATGTTATTGAAAGTAAGTGAAGTGAGTGATTTGTTGAGATATAAGAGATTGATTTTTGGAGGTGAATGTGTAACAGAGCGTAGGATTGAATAACCAAATGGATTTTAGAGGGGGCCAAAGGGTGTGGGTGATGAGCTAGAGTTAATAATCGAAGATAAAGGAAACAAGGGTGTGGGTGATGAGCTAGAGTTAATAATCGAAGATAAAGGAAACAGTGGGTTGAGTGGCTAAGGTTTTATGTTCTGGTTATTAACAATGGGACATCATTTGACAAAAGGGTTTTAAGAAAATAGGAAGGAAGTAATATGTTTAATTAGGTTATATAACTAGCCCTTTTTTGGGTAGATAGACTAAAATGCCCTCATGTGCAATGCATATGAGGTGACTTAAATGAAAAATTAACATCCGTTAGTGTAAAGGACTAAAACCGAGACAAAAATCCATGTAAATGATAAAGAGTGAAACTCATTTTAAAAAAGGACACATTTATGATCTAACTAATTCAACAAGACAAAAATTGTAATTTTCTCTCAAATCAAGGAATTTAAGAGTTTTGACTCATAGATGGAATGTAACAGTAAACAAATAAAATTGTAAGTCCCGAATCTGGATCACTACAATATGATATCAACCAAACAAGTTTTGGTGCGGAATACCAACACTCGGTGATTCAAGAACAAGAATAATAACAAGTGAAATAACACGGAATTGCTTCAAACACACGTATATTATTGAATACGTCGGGTGCTTAAGCACTTACAATACTACTCGAAATCAACAACCCTTAACCCTATACATTACATCTATATATATAGGGAAAACAACCAATAGGCCGGCCCAAACACCAAAAGCCCACCGTGTGTTCTCGGTTTACATGTGCAACCATAAAACCCAAGCCCAATAGCTAGAACTAAGTACAAACAAGCTCAAACCACAAAACTAGGCCCAACAATCTCCCCCTTGGTTTGTAGCTTTACACTTCTTCCATGTAATCAATATCCGCATCCTTCAATCCTCCAGTCCAAAACTTGTTATTAATAATCGATGCCACCATGCTTGTGTATTCTTTGGCGGCTGTTTCGAAAATACCATCAGCAACAATCTGATGCGTGCTGAGTGTCTTGATATCTTTCTCATGAAATTTCAACAAGTCCTTATGGTCAACAAAGCGATATTGACATTTCCCCTTTTGTAGTTTGACAACAGCTGTGGCGGTAAAAGAGTCGTAGAACCATAATCTCATGTTATCCAATGTACCATCGGGAATGGCACCTGGTACTGGAATGTAAGTAGCTTTCTTTGTGGGAGGCCACATCACGTTTACCATAGTTTTCCCAGTTCTTGGATCCAAGACTCCTTTGGCTTTCTTCAGGAAGGAATCTGCAGTAGTCATGTGTGGAAAGCCTCTATCAACCTGACGCTTCAGAAAATTGAAAAAATCTGTTCCTCTTTTGTCATTTTTTGGATTGGTGAATGGAGCATTAATTAAGTCACTCAAATCAACCTTGGTCCAAGAACCAAAGTCCTTCATCTTGTTATAATACTCCATTGTCCCTGAATTTCTCTTATCCCAGCACATGTTCTTATCTGCATCAAAACCCCAGGATAAAACTCCAGATCGATCACCATATTTATCATAAAAACCCTTTTGAAGTGTAACAACATATCTCTCTGGATGATCCGAAGACACAACATTCTGATCGGAGTTCTTCATTACCAGTAGTTTCTTCTTTCTCTTTTCAAGCAGTTTCTTCTTAATTCAGTCAGATTTTTCTTTTGTGACCGATGGTGCATTCAAATACTGGTTTAGAGACTCAGATTCTTCTTGTCGACTGACGCCAGTGTTATCATCTGAATGAATATCAGAATCCTTGTTTTGATCAGCAGTTTGAGTTTGATAAGTCATATCTTCATTACATTTGAAATCATCTCCAAATTTCTGAACCAGCTTTTGTTGGAGATCGAGATACATAGCTGTCAAACCTCCCATGCCAGACTGCAATTCTTTAATCTTGGAGTCTTTATCTGAGTTGCTAGCCTCAAGTTCCTGGATACGAACGTCATTAATCACTGAATCCTGTTCGAGTTCAAAGACTCGACGTTGTAGCGCCTGGACATCCACAGGAGCATTCTCGAGAACCACTCCTTTTCCCTTATTCTGAAGATAGTTTTCCTGCATAGCAAGAATTTGAGCAACCTTTTCAGAAACACCTGAACTTGACTAACCTTGATCAAATTGGCCGGCTGAACCAGAGGGAATATCTTCAGCATAAGTGTGTGGAATCTCTACTTCAAAATCAAAATCATCACCGAAATCACTGGAAAACAGCTCCATAAATGTTGGCTCAGAAGTAGATGCAACCGGTTCAGTTTGTGATTCTGGGGCATGTGATTCTGGTTGATCGGTGATTTGTTGAGGGCTGGTGGTTGATTCTGGTGCTGGTGCGATTGTTGGTGTTGGTGTAGCTTTGGTTGTTTCGACTTCACTGGCCAACTCGCTTGAACTCAAATCATCCCTTTTTCGTTTACGATGAATGAGATCAACAGTTGGCTCTTCAACATAGTCTTCCTCAGCATCTTCAATAGCTGTCAGAGGAGGCTTCCGAGCAGTTGACTGAAATAGGACTTTAGTAGCTTCGAGGGCTTTTAATCTTTCATCATCTGTAAGAGTACTTGGCTGACGGAGCTCTTCTTCATCTTCATCATCGGAGATCTCAAATGTAGCAGCACGTGGTTGAGCGGGTACCACGTGTTCGTCAGCAACCTGAGCTATGACAGGCTCAGCTTCGGTCTCAGCAAAATGACTGAATTTTTCCAGGGGTCTCAATCCCCTATAAACTATTTTGGCTCCTTTTCTTGACTGCTTCATTAACCCAAAGGAATTGGATCCCATAGTTTTCATATCCAAAGTCTCAACAGTTTTAACCAAGTCGGTGTAATGAGAGTCAAAAATCATCTGCAAAAACCTTGGGTACATCAAAAACATCTCCTTCTTCTTTGCCCTGAGATTGCTCATCATTTCATTAAAGACGAACTTGGAATAGTCTTAATTCCAACCCATGATTAAAGAAGCAACGACAGACATTGGGTGTGACTGATTTCATCTGAACCCCCCTTTCTCCCTGAGATGCATGTGAAGAATGTGTTCAATAGGTATCTCCAGCAAGGGTGAAACAGTTTCTTGATTGTCGGTGGATAAGTGCCTTCATACCCCATTCTTGTAATTACTTCAGTAACTTCGGCTGTAGAGTATTCTGTTGGGTAGTCGGGTTGATCCCCAAACAGAAGTACCTCTCTGATAATGACTTCTGTAATAGTAACAGGCTTCATCTGTATTTTAAAGTCGATTGAAATAACTCTATCTGCCCCTTGAGAATTGATCTTTGCATTCTTCCAGAAATCAGTAACCATCTTCTTGCAAATGACAGGATTCTCACGAAGAGCATGAGAAATCCTGCAAGTGTTGAGTCCAACAATCATCGACTTGAACTCCTTGTGAGCTAGTGGCGGATCATACATGTGACCAGCTATATTATTATATTATGAGTATCTACAAACTTTAACGGATTTTGATCAGCCATATCTGCACCAAACTTAACAAGTTAGATAATAGTAATGGATATTTGAACCATAAATTAAGAGACACTTGGATTATTAATCAAGGTGGGCTCAAATGAACTTATGTGGCAGTCCAGGCTACATTGGAGTGGCCCAATATTATACCACAATGAGGATCTGGGCCCAAGCAGTGAGAATTGGGCCCGGCAGGGGGAATCTCGGTCAAGTAAGGGAGTTCTCGGTCAACAGAAATCAATGAAAATTAACCGAGAACAAGGGTTCTCGGTCAGCACAATCAACCGAGAACAGAGGTTCTCGGTCACATTTGACCGAGAACAGAGGAGTTCTCTGTCAATAAGTGACTGAGAACGATATATGACAAGATATGGGAGTTCTCAGTCAACGAAAGTCAAACCGAGAACTCCTTGCCAGATGGGGCAGACAACCCCTTGGGTTCCTCCTCGGGATTTGTGTAATCATCCTCAACCTACCGAGATCCCCAAAACAAACCTTCATAAAACTGCAACACATGTATTAAACTCAACCGAAATCTCAAATCGAAGGTAATACGTCCATCAAAAACCCAAGTACTTATAACACCAATGGTCAGACCATCAGACCTTTCATAAGAATAGTTTATAACAACATAACAGTAAGCCTTAGTGACATGTAAATCTCATGTAGCCTAATCCGGTGCCTGCTAGTCACAAAACAAACTTTAAGCTTTGATTAGTGAATGGATTTTGATCTCGGCAAGGAATGTTATAGAAGAGGATTAGAGGGTTTGTAATTTGTGCAGTAATAGAAATGAATAAAGGAAACCCTTAAAAAATATATATATGTCAAACCCAGCGGGCTGAAAACTCTTTGAAGGCTCAAAGTAAACTAAATACCAAAAACCAGCCCAACTGGACTCATGACCCATTAGATGATATCCAAATCTTTCAAAAAAAATTTAAGAAAAGCACCATTTAGACAAACGTTTCAAGGAGAGTAATTTCGAAGAAAGATAAAATTAGTCAAGACAGGATAAAATAAAATAAGATAAAATCAAATAATACAGAAATAAATTTTCACACACAAGTAAGACAACTCCCTATATTTTAACGTCGGGATCAAATTCAGTTCTTCGTAAAGTTGCCGCCCTTTTATGAAAAGATCCGAACATGGAATCATATCGTTTAAGAGGCTATCACAAGGATTCATGTTCACCATTATTTTGACTTTAAGAGACAGATTGATAGCGTGTATCCCATACTTAGCATGATCTTTCATCGCATCAGTGACATGATTAAGGTTCAGTTAGGCATAAAGCTTAGATGGACATCACTCATGGACCTGTGATGCCTCCTATCTCTTCTCAAAGCGTATTTGGCTTTCCCCAGATCACCCCAATTTGACTCCAACCCCCTAGTGCTTGATCAAAATAATTTTATACAAAGCATGGCTTAGATTTAAGGTTGAACGTTGGACTTAGTGCCAGTAAACTTACAGGCCTTTCATTCGAGACATGACAAGACTTACTTGTGTTTTCCCATCTCTGTAGTTCTAGTTTGAACCCTTTAAGCCTTGATAATGAGATAACTTTAATAGACATAAATTACTTCAATCACATATTTTTTTTAATAATAATAATAGGAGCAATAGCTTGACTATACATTATTTTTGGTGATCAAGACACTAACAGGCTCGTGTATGACTGGGTAATTGCTTTTCTACCTATCATTCGGAGAGATGTATCTGGAGACATGCACCTGTCTTCAAAATGACTCTCCACATTAAGTTTAGCAAATTTAGTTTATATCACTTTAACTTTTACACATCGTGGAAAGTACCATACACATCAATGACTGTTCTAGAGCCTTTTAAGCTTAATAACTTCACCCGTTAGGCACACGGAAACAAATTATCTATCACTTACCAAAGGTTGGATCAATTTCCATTTGAAAATATTTTAAAGCTTCTAAAAAACTGTTAACTGAATAGTAATATCATTTCCCAGAGAGTTAGGTAAAACACAAGTGTTAAGCATTCAGTCACCCCGGTCACTTTAAGCCTTCAGGTTAATGGCTATCCATTGTAACCACAAGTGGTTAACTGGACCAAACATGCATGAAAACACATGTCCTTCCAACTTAGAGTTACCGACATAATTTTAAGTGAAAGACCACGAAACACAAAGACATATCATAATCGTCCCGGGTGCTTTCAGTCGTCAGGTAAATGGCTATCCTGTGAAACTACAAGTAGAACACCAGACCAACCATATACAAGTATATGTCCTTCAAACTTGAGCAACTGGCATAGTTTTAAGAAAAAATGAATCTTGAATAACTCAAAAAAAAAATTTTTTTTTAAATTATGAAAACATGAAAACGCACACACACTGGACTTTTTGATTTTTCTCCCCCTAAATTTGTGCAGAAACTAAACAAAAAGGTATAAATTTATCCTCAAAAAGACTCAATCCTCGAAACGAAGCATTTTAAGAAAACTCACAAGCACATTAAATTTTGCTGTTCCGACCGGTTTTGTAAATAAATCCGCCACGTTGTTATCAGTGTAGACTTGTTCAAGATGAATCAATTTCCGATCGAAACAATCACGAATAAAATGAATTTTAATGTCGATGTGCTTGGTTTTTGAATGTTGGACTGGGTTTTTCACAATAGCAATGGCCGCATCATTATCACAAAAGATATGAGTGTCAAGAAATTCCAAACCGTAATCCAGCAACTGGTTTTGCATCCAGATAACCTGAGAGCAGCAAGCGGAGGCGGCAACATATTCTGCTTCGGCGGTTGAGGTGGACACAGTTTGTTGTTTCTTACACTACCATGAAATGAGACGATCTCTGAGAAATTGGCAACTGGCTGACGTGGATTTCCTGTCAATGTCATCTCCACCATAATTGCTATCAGCAAAAGCATAAAGATCAAATTCTGATTGTTTAGGATACCAAAGACCTAACTTCGGTTGTCCCTTCAGGTAACTAAAGATACGTTTAACAACAATTAAATGAGAGAGTTTAGTATTAGACTGGAAGCGAGCACATTGGCAGACTGCAAACATTATGTCAGGACGGCTAGCTGTTAGATACATCAGAGACCCGATCATCGATCGATAGTATGTTTGATCTACAGGACTCCCTTTAGGATCAGATGACAATAGCGGTCTTTCTGCCATTGGTTTATTAGCACTCTTGGAATCTTGAAGCTCAAATTTAGCCAGCATATCTTCAACATACTTTCCTTGATGCAACAAAATTCCCATCGGACTTTGGCGAACTTGTAAACCCAGAAATGTTGTCATTTCACCCAACGAGCTCATTTCAAATCTTTTCTTCATAACACCCTCAAATTCTTTGCACATATCATCACCGGTGGAACCGAAGATGATGTCATCAACATATATCTGGACCAGAATCAAATCCTTTCCGACAGTTTTCCGGAACAAGGTTTGATCAATCGTTCCCCGCTTGTATCCGTGGTCAAGAAGGTGCACGGTCAGTGTAGCATACCACGCCCGTGGGGCCTGATGTAACCCGTACAGAGCCTTGTCTAACTTGTAAACATGATCTGGTTTCTTAGAGTCAACGAAACCCAGTGGCTGATCAACATAAATTTCTTCTTTGACCTCTCCATACAAGAACGTTGTTTTAACATCCATTTGAAATACTATGAACCCCATATACGATGCATATGCCAGAAAAATTCTAATTGCCTCAAGTCTAGCTACAGGAGCATAGACCTCTGTGTAATCTAACCCTTCAACCTGACGAAACCCGCGAACTACCAGTCGTGCCTTATTACGAACAATAACCCCTGTGTCATCTTGCTTGTTCCTAAAAACCCATCTTGTATCAAGAGTTTCTTTCCTTCCGGTAGCTTAACCAATCTCCATACCTTCAGCTTATCAAACTGATTCAGTTCTTCATGAATAGCATCAACCCGACTAGGTTCTTGAAGTACCATCTCAACGTTCTTCGGCTCGATTTGAGATATGAAACATGAAACATACAATTGTTTATGTGTCCGGTCTGACTTCTGGTGGACACACCTGCTTCAATGGGGCCTATGATATTTTCAATCGGATGATTCTTCTGAATTCTTGATGTAATCAACTGATCAGAAATATCACTGTTAGGTTGAAGATTTGTCATATTCTCCCCAGAATCAATAAGAGGGTTTTTCCACCCAGACGTTGCTGTACTGTGAAAATACGAGGTGCCGGCAACGTATTCATCTGGAATGGAGTCGGGAAACAGTGTGCTCCCAAATATCTGACGAACGGAACTCTCCCCCTCAACATTTGCAGTATCTTTAGACGAAATTGGTGAACAAACAGTCTCTGGAGATTTTTTATACTGATCCTCAGTTGAGGTCGAAACACTGGTCAGCTCGGTAGCTTCATCATCAAGTAACGGAGAAATATGAGATAATGACGGAGAACTGTTTTGTGTAGTTTCCACTGTAGGACCACCTTGAGATTCTGAATTGATGACTGGAAGCACATCGAATGGCTTGAAGAGTTCATTGTAGTCAAATAACCAGTCGGGACCAACACGGGCGTCAGTCTCATTTTCTTCTAATCAACGAACTTCATAAGACTCTAGAATATGCTTGGTTGACTTGTGGTAGACCCTATATGATGTATTTCCCGCATAACCAACAAAGTAACATTCATCTGCCGCGGCCCCAAACTTTGGAGTGATATCTAGATTTAGTAAAGTGCACGGACACCCGAAAGCTCTGAACTGTGCAACAGTGGGTTTATGACCATAAATAATCTCATACGGAGTCTTTATTGGACTTATTGATTATCACCTGGTTCTGAACATAATAGGCCGTATTGATGACTTCAGCCCAGAAAAACAGTGGCAATTTTGAGTCACACAACATCGTTCTTGCAGCCTCGATTAGAGTTTTGTTTCTTCTTTCAGCTACACCATTTTGTTATGGTGTCCTTGGAGCGCTGTACTGACGAAGCACCCCCTTTTCTGAGCAAAAATGATTCAGAACTGCATTCTTGAATTCCGTTCCATTGTCACACCGGATTCCTTTCAGCTTTAGGTTTAGCTGATTTTCCATTAACACCACAAACTTCTTGATCAGATCTGCAGTTTCACTCTTATTTGACAAGAAAAACACCCATGTAAAAGGTGAGTATTTATCAGTAATAACAAGACAATAAGAGCTACGAGACAAACTTAAAACATGAACAGACCCAAAGAGGTCCATATGAAGTAACTGAAAAACGGACGAAATGGTATTAATTAACTTAGGCTTATGAGATTTTCGATGATGTTTTCCCAAAGCGCAAGCCACACATTTTTTAATAGTCACAAAATCCTTGATTGGCAAACCACGCACTAAATTATTTTTAGTAAGACGATTTAGATTTTTAATATTAGCATGACCAAGCCGACGATGCCAAAGCATCGCATTATGTTCTGACACTTTTGAAAACAAGAATGTTATTTCGTCAGGAACATTTTGGTTCATGTCGATCACATAAGCATTATCTTTTCGTTGTGATCGAACAAGAATCCATTCTTCTGGTATGATTATACCAGGTTTCAGAATTAAGCACTCCTTTTTAGTAAAATGAGTTGAAAAATCTTTGTCACAGATTTGTGACACGATTAAAAGACTGTGCTTCAATTATGGAACAAAATTGACATTTTCAAATTTCAACACACCGTTACTTACAGTACCCTTTTGAGTGATCTTTCCTTTCTCTCCTACCGCAAAGGACACATACCCACCATTAAAAGTATGAATGTCGTGTAGCTAGGTGATGTCTCCTGTCATGTGCCTGGAACAGCTATTATCAACATACCAAGGTCTGATGATATTCCTCCATAGCTGTCCCTGCACGAAACGCGGGATTAATTAGATTTTGGTACCCAGTCCATACTTACACTGGGTGACCCTGATTCGTCTACATTTGCCACGGATTGCCATGACATATCCTTTTTATCATCAAAAATAGAGTTTGTTGACTCTTTGGCGGGAGATTTAGGCAACCATCTATGTCTGTGAGACTTGGAGTTATATGTGCGAATGGTTATCGTAACCTCCGATGATTTGGACGTGGGAGGAAACGTATCTGCCTGTTTCTCCTGTTTGGACTTAGCCTTAGTTTTTATGTTAGAATTTGAATTTGAGACATCCTTTCTAACTATCCTTTTATATCTGTTCGGTTTAGTTTGATAAGGACTAAACCTGCCAGACTTATTTTGTTTCCAATCATCGTCAAAGGAACTAGCTAGACAATGCCTGAATTCTTGTCTGTAAGAGTTATGAGGCATATAAGGCATATTCCTTTGATAAAATCCGTAGTAAGGAGCATGCGGACGATGTGGACAGTTTCTGGCAATGTGACCAGGAGTGCTACAGTTAAAACATGTCTGACGTTTTATGAAAAATTAGTTTTGGGCAACTCCTTGTCTGGACTGATTGTGTGGATCAGTCTGCTTAGTTTTGCGAGAATGTTGATCACCCTTCTTGAACTTATCACCTTGTTTGTCTTTAGAGCATCCCTCCTTGACAAACTTAGGTGCAACATATTTTTCTAAATTTTTTGAATTTTTTGAAATTTTGTTTTTATTTGAAATCGCATTATTAGAGGTTAATGATTCAACCGAATCAATCACACAAGAATCCTTGCTCTTTAAAATAGAACCCACACAAAGAGTCGAAATAACAGAATTCAAAACAGGAGGTTCTAAAGAAACATTAGAAATAAAATTATTATCAAAATCAAAACTAGGGTCATCATCATCATCAGTCCATTCCTTCACAATTACTTTTTCTCCACATGAAGCAGATACATTAGAATCATTCATACTTGAAGTAGATGAACCGGTGTTTTTAGAACCGGTCCCCTCACCCTTATCTTGCTTACCATACTTCATGTCATTTATGTTTTCCTCATGTTCTTTGGTAACAGGGGTAGGAACATAATTGTGGTTGTAAGGTGGAGGAACTTGACTGTATCCTATTCCCTCACCTTCATTCTCTTTCATCCACAGTTGATTCTCAATCATTGAGTTAACTACATTAATGGAAACATCGAATTTTCTAAAATCAAGTTCAGCCCTTTCAAACTTATTAGTTAGATTTAAGATTTCTAACTTGGAAGTTTCCAGTTGAGCAGTTAACTCAGCAATTTCTTGTTTGGCATCTAGATAGTGACAGCCTTTTATACTAAGATCAGATTTAAGTTTTTTAATATCCTTTTTATGAGCTTCTATTTTTCCTAGAAAACTCTTTTCATTCTTTTTAAGTCTAAAACTTTCTGATTTTATTCTTTCCCTGTCTCTACTTAGACTATCATTATGAATCTTGTACATTTCTATTTTCTCACCACAATTTAAAGAACATGGTTGAAAGCGTACCTCAGATGAATCAGGAGAAGTGAATGCTATATATGCAAACTGGAGCTCCTTGACCTTCTCCTCAGCAGTGTTTTCTTCTTCAGAGTCTTCAATTGTTGTGAAATTTACAGTTTGATTTCCAATGTTAAGCGCAGCCATCTGACCTTCCCACGAGAACGTTTGAGCAACCATACCTCTTTCACCAGCACCAGAACTGCCTTCAGCTTCACCCCGAGAATTCCCAGCCGGAACCAAAGCCCTTTCCGTATTCCCATCTTTAGCTGGATTAGTGCATTCACGAGCAAAATGACCAGGCTCGTGATAGTTGTAACACCTGAGGGTCTCTTTGTTAAAACCCACCTTTTGATTATTGGGCATATTCCAATTGTTTCTACCCGTTCTCTTAGTAAACTTCTTTGCACGAAAGACTACCATGGCAATTTGCCACGAGATGTCCATTTCTTCAACATCGTCGGGATGAATCTGATCCAGTTCAGCAGTGACCACTGGTTGGACTAAGTCTCCGGCCAGAAAGGCATGATAACAATTCATGAAACCTGCCATTAGAGCGATATTCTCTTGAGTTTCTTTAGGTATGGAGGGAGTCTGACTGGGATTTAGACTGGAGGTTGTGTTATCAAAATCATTTGTAGACTGAGCAGATTTAGTAAAAAATACTGGAGCTGGATTAGGTGAATTTGACGATGACGATTGACCGAGGGTGGATGAAAACATCTGAAAGTTTCCCTGTGGTGGTTGTTGAGTAGTTTTGAACAGTGAAAAACTATCTTGGGATATGAGGGCACTGTTAGAAGTAGCATTATAACCAGCAGCACTATAAGAATTTGCATGATTTATTGCTTGTTGTTTATCATCCATATCGTATGCTTTAATGGTGGCAATCATTTCTATCATACAAATTCTATTAAGATCTTTGGTCTTTTTGATAGCTGCAACATTCATGTCCCAATTTTTCGGCAGAGAGTTTACTAACTTGTTAATTTCTGAGGTTTGCAAAAAGATCCCAGCAGTTCTCATTTCAGTTGCAACGGATATAAACCTCTGAAGCTGAACATATTAAACTTTTGTCGCAACAAATCTTGGCGACTTCTCTTCATATCCTCATTTCTATCAATGCGGCCCACAACTCCTTAGCTGATTGGAGCTCTCTAAACTGTAGGGCAATCTCGGGTGAAAGTGCCATGGTTAGAGTTGATAACGCTTTCTCATCTTCTTCAACCTTTTCAAAGTCATCATCATCGTATTGGGCAACTAATTTCACAAGAACCTCAGTTGAACCAGCCATTTGATAGGTGATCCTTTGAGGTCCCCTTACAATGCTTTTCCATATTTTTGCATCTTTCATTTTGGCATAGTGTTCAAAACGGAATTTCCACTCACTGAACCCCTCGTGGGATAATAAACGGGGTATGCGAGTAGAAGTGCCCACGATGGAGTCAAGTTCTTGGTGAAGTGATGAGTTTATAGAATTGCTGCCATTGGTTAAATAGGCCATTGTAATTAAGTCACTGATTACTTTAGATCCAATTAAAAGTTAAGTCCAATAAGACAAGCCCAAACCAACAGACCGGGCTAAGAGCACTAGAAAACATGGGTCGAGAACTAAGGTGGTGATCCAGGTTGACCGAAAGCCCAGTTGGTTGACCAAAATTGACCGAAAACCACTCTTGTTGACCAATATTTTGACCGAAATCTACTCTTGACCGAGAACTCAATATGTTGACAATTTTGTTAACCGAAAATTAAGCTTGTTGACCAAGTCTATTGACCGAGAACCACACTTAACCGAGAACACTCAGTCACCGAAAACAGTAATGAGCCGAGAACAACAATGGCCGAAAACCAGAGAATTCCTCAACTGACTTGTAACAAACTCCCGAGAAGATGGGATTTTGATTTGTTTTCCAAACCAAGGTGAATCTATTCAAAAATAGTTTCTTTCTTCTTTTCTGATCACACACTCACCGGAAAACACCAGGAACCACCCAACCTTGATACCTTGAATCCGATGATATCACAACAACGAGCCTGAATTCGTCAGGCTCTGATACCAATTGTAAGTCCCGAATCTGGATCACTACAATATGATATCAACCAAACGAGTTTTGGTGCGGAATACCAACACTTAGTGATTCAAGAACAAGAATAATAACAAGTGAAATAACACGGAATTGCTTCAAAACACACGTATATTATTGAATACGTCGGGTGCTTAAGCACTTACAATACTACTCGAAATCAACAACCCTTAACCCTATACATTACATCTATATATATAGGGAAAACAACCAATAGGCCGGCCCTAACACCAAAAAGCCCACTGAGAACACATGAGTGTTCTCGGTTTACATATGCACCCATAAAACCCAAGCCCAATAGCTAGAAACTAAGTACAAACAAGCTTAAACCACAAAAACTAGGCCCAACAAAAAATTTACCCAGAAATTGGCTTGAAGACAATGAACGAGAGTCGGTTGACCTTTGATAGTCAAAGGATGAAGAACACCACTGAAAGAGGATGAATTCGTGTAACTTAAAGTGTATTGAGAATTGTGAACAAAGGGACAAAGGGTTAAAACTCTTACTTGATGAGAAAGTTTTAGATGTTTTGAACGAATTAAGGTAAATCCTAGAGAATAAGTTGAGGGTATTTCAAGGAATATGCTATAGAAACATCTAAAATTCGGTTAGATGAAATACAATCGAGTATGGAGGCAATTTGGTGAATCAATTTGGCACGTAGCACAATTTTAACGATCTGATGTTGCGTTGTGTATCGCGAAGGTTTGGAAGATAAATATTCACGTATCGCGATCGACCTAACTAGGTTCGTGAATGTCCTTACTTTTATCTTATATTGCAAAGAACCCTGGCTAGGTCTATCGCGTAGCGCGGCCCAAATGGAAAATCCAATTCAGCCATAACATCTTCGTGTATCATGACACGTTAGGCCTGAGTTCTTTGCGTAGCGCGAGGGGTGGAAAAATCACATAAAGTTTAGAATTTGATAACTTTGACCCCTGAACTTTGATTAAATGCAAATGCCTTAGAATTATGTGAAATAGCATTTGTTGTGAGTTGTAACCATATAATAACATAAATAAAATATAAAGAATGCAATATACACCATATATGAACTAAAAGACTCGACTTTTAGTCATAATAAAGATCTAAATTATAATACTGGTCGAGTACATGAAAATGAAAAATGACCAATGTTACACAAGTGATGAACGTGGATGGTGTTGGTCGGTCCCCACAACCTAAAATCAACCACCTTCATCTCTCTTTCTCCATATACAAAATCGACTAGCGATTAACAGTTTGTTCTCGTCGATTAAGTAGAGGCTAGTTCTGGAGAAATGAGTGGCCACCGGAAGTTGTAGGTGTCGTTGGAGAAGATGATCAGAGCTTAGGTGGTTGGGATGAGGCTATCAAGACATGAAGGGGGATGGTGATTCATGAAGGGGATGCAAAAAGCTTTAATCAATGGATTGAAGGTAGGGTTGAAGAAAAAAGGTGGGTCTCACTTTCAACAACAACAACAACAACAACAACAACAATAATAATAATAATAATAATAATAATAATAATAATAATAATCAGTCAAAGGTATTAGTGTCTCTTCACATAATTTTTTTAAATTTTGGGTTCATGAAGGGGGTCCAATTGCAACAAAAAGTAGAGACCACAGAGGTGATATTTGAAAAAAAAAAACAACACGAGGTTGATTCCAGAAAAATGTTGTTAACGACATGGGTAATTTATGCAAATAAAGACTTTATTTTTTTCATGACCCATAATATTATGCCCAAACTCGAGCATGCGTGTCACCGAATACATTTGTAATGGTATATTCAACCGAAGACACAACTGATTCCAGATTATGGAAGCCCAAGGACAAGTTATTAAAAGGTGATTAACCAATTCTACCTAAGAAAATAGTTAGGTAATTGGTGTTCGGCAACTCAACCAATCGAAGCGACAAAGCTTTCTTAGTCAGTGTACCATCCAATTCAACCCTCCATGCAAAATAATTAACTTTAAGTGGCATCCGATTATTCCAAGAAAAACAAACAATGAGGTAGCCACATTCTCTCCTCTCCGTCTCCTTTTTAGAAACACAAAATCTCTAGAGATGGTGTCATGAAAGATGTTGGCTTGATGAAACGATTTTGAAAGCCTAATTAAACCTAAGTATTATATTTGATCTTATTACTTTATTGTTTGTAAATTCACTACATCAAAATACTGACCCTTCCAATATTTACAACAGCCGTTTCATAAAACATTTTTATCAAGTAAAATGCAAGATATGATCAACCAATCAAGCTTACACACGAGCTGGTCAACCAACATAACATTGTCACCAATCAAGCAATTATTAATAATAAAAAGACAGATCACTTATATTGAAAACATCTCTCATAATTAATGTTAGGACAACATTGGTTGCATAGACCGTACCCAAAAAACTATCTCAAATGACTGAACTAAAGATAGTTCTCAACATCTAACGTCGATGGATGTCCAACATCCGGAATCAAATCCTTAAAATTGTCAACAAATGTCAAAAATAGTGTATCAATGTTTTCAAACTGAATCGCACCCAACGACTCATTTAACACCAAGTTTATGTGTTTCCTACGTGTTAGGTCTGATTTACTATTCTACCAAGTTTCATACAAAACCCGATTTCGTTTACCCGTCCTTTTCACGAACCGAACACTACTTGTTTTACTTGAACCGAGCCAATTAACCCATTGACTAAAAAGTTAATTACTATATAAATAATCGTGACTGATGTGCGAAAATATATATATATAAATAAAACACATGTCGCAACTAAGCTTTAAAAACCAAACAATCTCTCCTAGTTCACACAAACGGCAAGTGTACCGGTCGCGTATAGCACAGATGAGGAAAGTCCGGATATCGAACTCGAAGACACGTGAAAACGTTTATAATCACTAAACTCTAACCAAGACTCACCAAAATATTTAATTGATTTTTTTAGAATTGATTTAACTACTTAACTCAACTAAATGAAAACTTTTTATTTTTTTAATTTTTTTTTCTACAACTAAGTAAAATAAATTCTCATCCCCACACTTAGAACGAAATCGTCCTCGATGAGAACAAGGAAAAGAAATAAAATAAAAATAAAACGTAAAGCATAAAATTAAAACTTGAAAGAACTGAAATTAAAATAGAGAACGGGTTACTCCCCTGGTTTAGATGCAGATTCTTCATCAGCTGTGTATAACTCGAACGAACGACCGTATAGCATTTCATTTGCGGCCGCAACCTCGGGTAAACCAGTTCCAAAACGCCATAAGAGCTACCATGCGCATAATAATACCTGTAAAAACTCAAACTCGCTCGCATGTAGCGGCGTACAAAATAGAAAACAAAAACATAAGAAATAAACATTTTTTTGTGTTTTTGAATTTTTTTAATTTTTTTGATTTTTATTAAATATTTTTTTGTATTTTCTATTTTTAAATAAAAAAAATAAAAAAAAAAAACAAAACTCTAACTCTCGGGCTACCTCCAGAGAGCGCTTAGTTTAACGGGTCCTCAGCCTGACCCCAAATCTCAACTTCAATCAGGTGCTTCTCCTTTATCTGTTTCCCACTCGACCCGTTTCGTTTTATTTGTCTACTATTAGTCGGGAAAAACTTACCAGAAAAATTTAAAGAGATTTTGAAAATCTGAAACGGGTCGGACCACCAAGACTTATACTTACCCGGACCAAACTTTATACGAGTCGTGTAATGAAGGAGGATGCCATCTTTATTGTGTGTCAACTTTTTATGTTGTTTCGTATGTCTAATCCTCACCTTCAAGTTCATTTGATCCAAGTATACACGTTCCCTCTTCTGTGGTGTCTCTCTGAGAATTAATCTTTTTATTCCTTCAATGTCACCACCCGGGTCAAATTGCACATCATCTACTTCCATAGAGGTACCCTCCACAAACTCTTCATGACAACCCCCAATATCCAAGACAACCACATTCGCCTCTTTAATCAGTTCAGACTTTTGGTGTTCTCCTTCTAAATCCTCAATCATATCATTCTCACAAGACAGGTGTGATGCATCAAGTGGATCTGTTTCATGGCCGGGTGGATTCTCACCTTCTTCATCACATGAGTACAAATGCTCCTCCTCTATCTCTTCCCCTACTCTTGAATCCTCAATCTCATTTAGGGGTTCGATAAGCGTTTGACTCGGAGGTGGAACATATGCCGAGTCATTCACAATAGCATGCAGTACATCGTTCATTATTGCCTCCAATTCCGGGGTGGGCTCTAATATATTTCCCAATGAATCTCTATACCGTAAGAAGTTCCCCATCAGATCATATGCGAAACGGTATGGAGGTTCCACCCAAAGTGATTCAAAGTCAGCCTTTTTTGCCTCGGTTTCTATCCTCCTTCACTCATAAGCATCATGTACCCAGTGATCTCCGCCACACACTTTGCACCATGGCGTTCCAACATTTCGTCCGAACATATTTCCTTTAAAGAACACTCAAAAGAAAAAGGATCACGGGCCCCAGATAAAAATAGAATAAAATACTTAAAATAAAATTAAACTAAAACTAAACTAATTAAAATAACTAATCTAATCTAAATATACGAAAATACAATAGGCAAATCCTAACTCGGGTCGTTCTCAATACGCCTCAAACCGTGTCCCCGGCAACGGCGCCAAAAACTTGATGTGTGTCTAACGTGCTCTCACAACTAAGCTTTAAATTTATTAAACGAAATTCCTAAAGAAGCCACACAAAACCGGCAAGTGTACCGAGCACTAATAGTATAGCACTAAGGAAGTCCGAGTGTCGAACACAAGGACACGTGAACACGTATCTAATACTTAACCCTAAATAAGACTCACCTAAGAATAATATATTTTAAATTGATTTTCATATTATTAAATACTTAACCTAAATTAATTTAATTAACTTAAAAGACTTAATTTAACTTAACTAAACTCTTAACAAAACTTGGAAACTTAACTGCAATCGGAGAAAACGTCTACCTAGGTAAGAATCATATTGAAGGTATAATAAGATAATGGATTGGGGATTCTCACGACACCGATTCCTAAGGATGACACAACTAAGGTTCACTCAAGAAAGCTAGATCACCTCTCAGTCTCACTAACAAACTCTAACTTACACTTAGTTGATTTTAAGAACAAACCGAGAAACGAATTGTTAAAGTGCTCTAATGTCGACTCTCCTCTCGGTCTCACCGACACACTACCCTAATAAAGACGAATACTACGCCACCAAGGATAGAGGAACAATTTAGTTTAACTTAAACTAGATCAACTAATCGCTCAAAACCCAAACCCGACAAGAACCAAACCCGCTCTCGCGCGATCTTAATCCTACCAAGTAAAAGCTAAGAGACGACCTTACTTCCTATCACCTCTCGGTCTCTAAGAAGGTGTTCACCCGCTGATTATATTCAATTAAAACACTCACTTAAACCCTACGGTTGATCACCCCGCAAACAAACCCTAAACACCAAGTAAAGAGTTCTAACAAGCAACAATCAATCAAAACGTATTCAATTAATCAAAGCAAGAGGTATATGAGTGTAATTAATAAATTCACAGCCACTAAACACAACCTAATTCAATATTAAACCAAACTTTTCATTAACAATTCAAGCCATGATAATCAACAATCCATATTACTCATTAAAACCAAACAATATTCATCTAACCTAGGTAGAACTAACAAGTTTAGCCGAACATGATATTTGGACAGCAGCTATACATCAAAGTAAACATCATATAACTCAACATAAACATAATTAAAATCATTCAAGAATCAATATCAATCAAGAACAAGTCAATCTTCAAGTTACTTGCAAAACAATTCAAGTTAAAGATCAAAATTAACTAGTTATGAATCTTGAACAAGAACATAAAGTTTATGGATGAATACTTAAGATATATGGCTAAGTTTCTTGATGAATATGGTCCCTAGCTGCTGTACCAAGTTGTCCTAAGCCTTCTTCTTCTTCACTTGGTCACACAAGATGCAAAAACGACTTTCTTTGAAACCCTAGATGCTGCCAAATGGAAGTTTTATGGCTGGTTGATGCTGATTTCGGGATTTAGGGGCTGTTAGTGTTCTTTTTTTTCTTTTGTTTAATTAATATATTATGCATGTAAGGCTTCTAACTTGTGGGCTTGGGTCGGGCCTTGAGTTGTAGTCTTCAAAGTTGCTCAAATAAGCCCCTAGAGTCTTCAAACTTGCCACTTTTCTTCATTAAAACTCATAACCTACAAGTAAACATCCATTTTTGTAAAATTAAGCAAAACAAGCTATACCTCTTAATAATTAAACTAAAAAGCAATTAAATCATGATAAAACGATAAGGAAAGTAAGTGTGTTTTACAACACATCAGTGACCCAATCTATCATCCTTCTAATTTTCATGCAAATCCGTACACGAAAACTAAACCATTTTAATAAAAACGTACCTTTGATGTTTATGTTCGAAATCACTATAATAGCCCAAAAGTATATCAAATGAACTCCGATTTAGGCGATTCAAGCGGCCGTAGAACCTTATCACCAATATCTACGAACCCCTATGCTTACTATTGACGGAAACTATGGCTAAGGTCATCATAAAACCCAAACAGTTTCTGGAAAAATCACTTTTTCACTGTTACGGTTTCCTTGATAAAACCTGGACTTCCCGATCTTTGATTCAAGATCCGATTGGTGAAAATCTTTATTTATATTCTATGAACACTCTTATAAAATTTGAGACAAATCCGACAGTTAGATCACTAGGAATCATCGGGTGTTTGTGGGTTGGTCACTCAAAAACGGGAATTTAGGTTTGAATGAGATTGGAGGCCAAGATGATTATGAAATGAGATGAGATGGTGGCTACTCTTATAGGTAAGGGAAGAGTTTTATATTTAACTTTTCATCTAATAACATTTAGCCCCCTCATAATTTAGATAATTAAATTTGTATTGTATTCTATAATTTAACTAAACCTGATTCATTTAAATACTCACGAAACTTGGGATGTTAAATGGGTAGACATGCCCGAATCTAGTGGCATGTTATAAATGACACACTTATTTGATGCGAACTTATCCGAGTAAACATGTCCAAATCTCTTGGCATGTTGAAAGGACACACCTATTTGTTTATGTTAACTGATGTTATTCACTAAAGCAAGGAATTGTTTTGTTTCTCAATATTATTATTGCACCAAAATTTTTAGAAATACTCGCTCAACATGTGTTATTGACAAATTATTTTTAGGCATATTGCAGGTTGTTATTTCAGATGCTTTGAAGTAGAGAACATAGATTGGATTATAGGATAATTAATAAAGATAGAACAATTATTGTAATTTTCTTATAATTTGAACACTTTGTGTACTTTAATCACGAGTGAATAAATTTAGATATTGACGCTTTATTATTTTAGTGTCTTTGAGCTATGATACAAATATTGTCGCGCCCCAGCATGTTCCATAGTTAAGTGTGGTGTAACAAAACACGCAGCAAATAAATAATAAAAAAACAGGGAGTCTACCGGACTAAATGTTGTTAGATTGGAGCCACTAGCCGCACTTGTTGTTACACCCCGACCAAAGGCGGCGGAACATGCCGGGGTGCAACATGATTGGACAGATACACAAGACACTATTTAAAGTGACAATATTTATTTAACTCATTTTATTTCAACAATCAATAAACAAAACATCCCGTCCACACAAAAAAGTTGAATACAAGTAGCAATTATATTGTTCGTTTTACTAATATCCTAATAGTCTTGGTAATGTTTTCGTCAAGTCCTCGAGTCAACAAAAGTCAAACCTGTAACATTTCATAAAATAAAGTTTGTCAACACAACGGTTGGTGAGCAATTCATAAGTTTGAGCATAAAAGTATATAGTAATAAAAAGCCACAAAACTTGTATACGAAACAATAAATAAAAGCAACAATATGGATAATATGAGATCGCTAACACATTAGCGACACCTGCATAAGAGAATACAAGATGGTTCAGGATTTTTATATGAGGTCGTTAATAAGAATACATTAACGGCACCGTCTATAAATAGATTCGGATTTCATGAGGTCGTTAATAAGAATACACTAACGGCACCGTGCTATAAGAGAATACCAGATAGTTCACGGATTTATGAATCAACCTTCCAAAAGAGGTAAACACATAAGCATATAAGCATGTAAGCATAGAACACCAAATCGAGCATTTATCTAAGTAAAGTATACAATAATGTTTGTGGTTTAAGATTCAAGATAAATCATTTAGTTTGATAAGTACGAAATGTCACCCCAAAACGAAAGATGGAAAAAGGGGTATGAAAGTACTCACCTCGATTGACGAATCGAGAAATAATAAATGATCGAAATTTAGAAAGCTTGTGACGAAACGAACGAATCCGACTTGAAAGCTAATTGAAAACGAATAAATAAAATATATTAATGAACTTGAACTTTAGTTGAAACTACAATTGAAACATTGAACGAGAAGGTTCGGTAGTTAATCAGGTTATCGGTTAATTTGCTAACGATTAAGGACTCACATTTAATTGATAATTTACAATAAAATAATATTATTTTATTGGGCTTTTAAATAACTAAACCAATATTAAATAGAAACGAGACGGGTTTTAAATTAAGAGCTCGGTTGTATAAAAATTAACTAATAATAAAGTTTATAATAATATTATTAATGTTAAATATAGATATGATAATAATGATTTTTAAAATATGTTATATATATATATATAAGATAATGATAATGATATAAATATACTACCACTCGAGGATTGTTCTTAAAATTAATAATAGTAGTAATAATAACAAGTATAATAATAATTACTTTTGTTGTTGATTACATTATTACTAGATTTGAATTTTACTAATAATAATAATTATTATTATTATTATATATGCCATATTAATGATAATAACTTACTTATAACATTTTAATAATAATAGTATTGGTGATAAAAATATAACTCGAGTAACGATGACGTTAAATGGTAACTGGGCCCGACATGGGTTTCGGTTTAATAATACAAGTGGATAATATTAACAATAATAGAATTTAATAATATTACTTAATAAGGGCTTAATAGTCATAATAATAATGATAATAATAATCATAATAATAATAATCTATTAATTATGAAGATAATGATAATAATAATTTTTTTGTTAATAATAATAATAACAATAATAATAATAATAATAATAATGAAAAACTATCTTATTAATAATAATAATTATCATCCTAATAATAATAATAATCATAAAAATAATAATGAGTTTTATAATGAGTTATGATATAAATAAATATGATACCAAAAATAAACTCCAAAGAATAACGTTAAATCCTTGCATGACTCGAAAAACGCCACAAATGAAAAACATAATAAAAGCACTTATATAGGATGTACCAGCGGCGTATCCATCATGCCCTTATCATAACTCGCATTTCTACCGTTTTACCGCTATCATTCTCGGGTCTGAGTTATCGCACACAACCGTACTTACCATGGCTTCCATACGGGGATTTCGATAATTAAGTGTGCACCCATAATTATTTAGATCGTCTTATGGTCCACATGGTTCGTCCCATTGCGTGGTTTAAAATACATATTTATATTGAAATCTTAAACGTTAGAAACGTGCATGAATCTTTTGAATTTTTACACATATTGAAAAAATAATACCCGCGGTTAGAAATTCTGGGGTTGACTTTTTAAATAAGTAGGAAGATGGAATAAATAATTGAAACAATTAAATCTAAAAATATAAACCAAGGTGAAAATATTAATTTGGTTTAAATAAGTAACGACGATCGAATAATATAAAATTTTAGGGTAAACAATATGAAACGAGATTTGAAGTCAATAGCCCTCAATGTGAAGAATAAGTAAATCACTAAAATCCATGGTCGAAAGTCGGGTCACTAAATTAGTATAAAATCTGATGAGTGAAATTTTAATAATGAAAACTCTGATAAAAAGGAAATGTGAAATCCAGTAAGTGAAACGAGGATCCAAAGAGTGAAAATGAGAAATCTAAAAGGTGAGAACATGAAGTCGGGGTAAACAATGTTACAATTAATAATAGCATGCGATGAGTTTCATACGTGAACAACTTGGGATTTAAAAGTAATTGAGAATTCGATTGCGTGAAATCACGAGGATGAGGTGAGTTTCTTTGGGGTGACGCATACGTGTATCAATATAAATTAAATAGTATTTGATTAACAATCACAACAATCGATAAAACGTGATAAAACGTGAATAAGGCCTCTATTGCGAAACCATTTATATAATCGCCATTATAATAACGGTTTCTAATAGCGCCAAACTTGTAGACAGCCACACATAGGTCGTTAATGGATTAGATGAAATTATGTAAAGTAATGCATAGAATCGTGTCTTGCTTGAAAAGCATAAATGCTCAAATATGAATAACAAAATTTATGAAATATCGTTTGAAAAATTAACAACATTTTTAGCGAACTTAAGGTTTCAAAAGTATTACACAAATTGTCATAGAATAACTTGAATTCGGTCAAAATCAAAACACCAAAATGAAATCTCATGTGCATAATATTGTTGTCGAAACATCTTATCAATAAAGAAAAATCGCAATAATTGTGTGACTCGAATTAATGACTAAATATGTAAATCTCGTTTTATATGCTCATTGAAAATATAAGAATAACATCGAAAATGAAATCTCAAGTAAAGTTGTTTTATTGTTTCCAAGAAAAATGAATATAATAATATCAATATATCGTGGTATCGCGTAGTGTAACATCACGGAAAATATCGAGCCAAAAATGTAAAAAATCCAAAGTCGATGGACCAATTCTGCCAACTTCCAAACTCCAAGGGCTAAAATGAAAATTCTGTTTTCTTTACCCATTGCGATACCCGATGGATCAGAAGACACCTCCATCGCGTATCGCGATGGGGTGTCTGACACGTTGTGACACTTGTGCCACGTGGCACACGGTGGCACCGTCTGCCGTCACGTGTCACCACGTGGCAACACGTTCGCCACGTGTCGCCACGTGGCGCGGCGCCTGCCACGTGTCGCCACGTGGCAGGTCTACCCCGTGATTCAGCAAGCCTACATCAAGCTACGCGATGGGCTTGCCAAAGGGACCCATCGCGTAGCGCGATGGGAACTAAAATCAAGTCTATAAATAGCAGCCACGGGATTCATTCCCGTCACACCTCAAATCACACACATTATTCTCTCTCTAACTTCTCTCTAGACCTTAATCCTCGATTTCCGTGCCATACTTTGATATCCGTACCACTCCATAACGATATTCAGAACAAGAAGGTGGTGTCGTCCCGAAGTCCCAAGGATCATCTCGAAGTGCGTGTCGTGAAGAGTTGGCGTCTCGATAAGCGTGCCAAAAAGAAGTTGTTGATCAAGAAAGGTTGATAAGGAAAATGGAGTCGAAGTGCTGCCCGAGTGTGTAGGGTATTTATAAGACGACAAAGGTGGCATAATGTCCGACTAAAATAATAAAATATTATAAAGGCTTAATACCCCAAGTCGAGGTTATACTCGATGCCACGATAAACTAAAAGAAATATATAACAAAGAAAATAAAGTGAAGAAAAGTAAATATATATATTTGAGTATGTATATATATGTGTATACAATTATTCTTTGTTATAAAACATATTATTTAAGTATAATGAGTATTCTTAAATAATAAAGAAAAGAATACGTTTCTTAATGAAGAAGAAACGTAGGGTTTTTATAAATAAACCAAAGGTTTATAATAATACTGTTTAACTAAAGATTTTAAAGTAAAAGAGAATTGAACTAAAGGTTCATCGAGATATATAAGACTAAAGGTCTTAAGCCAGATTGTATATCCGACTAATAAAGGTTATACTCGTACTATAGGTGCGAGATAGCAAGGAAAGACTCACGGACGGTGTTGGAAGCCGATCCCATTTGAAAGGTGAATACGCCCCACTTTTATAAACTTGTTTTCAAACAATCAAACGTGTTATGTGTAAAACTTTACATGAGGCTACGTGTCTCTAAAAACATTATAAATAAGAGTATAAGCCTAGCCCTCAGGCTGTGGTATACATTTGTCTGGATCCTTACATATGTGGAATGCGGTGGGCACATCGCGCCATGCTTGGTCACGACCTCCAGCCACGATAGGCCGGACCTAAGTTACGTCCGAGTGAGACTGACCATGTGTATATTTATGGTACCTAAGTTATGTCGAAACGTTGCGGTGTTTTGCTAAGGTGACCTAGTGTAGAGACTCGAGTTTATAATGATTGTTTAACTTAATTATTCCTAAGCCAAGATGGGCCGATACTTACGTGGTCTCGAGGGGTGATTAAGTAAAGAATATATTTTAGCGTCAGCATATTCACCAGCATTCGTTGCTGACGTATTTTTAATATTTTTGCAGGTAACCAAGATTAGAGCTTGAAGGACGAACGGCTCAAGAATCCGATGGCTCGGATATTTTTGTTTAAACATTAAATATAATGCTTTTGTAAAACTTATAAACAAGTAAAACTAAACAAGACTTTCGTCTCGTCTTTTATAATGTAAATATTTATAATTTCGATCTTTATGTTTTTATAAGACTTCCGCTAATAACCCGCTACTATGATTTATTTACAAACATGGTACCAACTGTCGATCACACTCCTAGGCCTAAGATGGGGGTGTGACAGGTTAGTATCAGAGCCATCGATCTTAGCGAATTGGGTATCATAAAACAATACCCAAGCTTCGATCCAAGCATAGGAAATATTTACTTGTTTATTTGAATAGGGATAAGATTGGCTGGTAACCCTTTCTTTCCCTCTCCTCAATCTAAACCGCCTAATCTAGATGTCTTATGAGAAATTAATGGAGTATTATGATAATAAAGCAAGAAGAGCAAGAAAGTATTATAAATTCCCAAAGGACATCATGAGTAAGGATTACTTTGAATCATTTTTCAATTCCAACGAGGGACACGACCAACATCCAATAATGAACCAATTTCCATTTACCATCTGTATAACACTCCACATCAAGTGTACCAAGCGCCAAGACACTCAAGTTATCACCCGACAAGTCTACCTATGTATCAACCATCAGAAGTCCCGACATATATTCCTTTCAAGATCCTGACTTATCAACCAACCGAAGTCCTGCCATGTTACCCATCTGGAGGTTCAACACATTTACCAAACCCCCCACCCTTTATACACTTTCCTCTCCAACTTACCAATCAAGGAAGAACTAAAACCTCCCTCATCCGACTGGATGCAATGCCACTCCGATCAACGAAGATGGCATACCGGCACTTCAACTATGAATTCTGCCGATTCCTGCATTAACAAGGAAGGGCCATCTCACAAGCCCAAAATGAGAGTGAAAATGCCGTACGAGAATATTCACATGTCTGCAATGACAGAAGAGGAACCAGAAGAGGAAACAGACCCCGATGAGGGATATCCTGACAATCCAAATGAAGTAACAACATCAATCGATAAACAACACTCAACCCCAAGGTATGGTTCGGTTGATCCGTATATGCAATTTCACATGAACTCAAGGGTAAGTCATCATCAAGTTTCCCACCATATCAAGGTGAAATTCCATCCATTTAAGAACAGGCCAATGAAATCCGTGAGCAAAATGAAGCAGCCGATGCATTCTTCAATTATCCCTCCGATGTGACGTCTCCGTATCCAAACCCGAAGAACCATTATGACATAGTGATGATGGGTTACCGCGACCCACCTCCAAAGTATGGATACCCGAATGAGATACCACAATCGCTGGAGGAACATATTGATCGAGCCCTACATGAGACGGATGAATTAAGGAAGAAGTTAGCTATGGACGGAAAGAAAAAGAAGAAGATAGGAGAGACGCTTCTTCGCAAATGTAACAAGCTAACCAAGGTGGTGAAGAAATTCATGAAGGATTGAGAGGAAAATGATGATGACATGTTTTCAAGAGATGAAGTTTACATGTTAAGATAGTCTGTGTGATATGTGTAACATATAATGTAATAAGGATAGGAGTTTATATATCGCTTAAACGATATATAAGTATGTTGTAAAATAATATACATATCATTTTATGATATGTATATGTATGTGAAATAAATAAAATTGTGTATTAAGAAAAGAAATGTGTTAAATTTCAGATAAAAAGAAAAAGATTGAAAAAGAATAAAAGATAAGAATGTCTAGACAAAGTGATAACCGAGAGGTTTCACGAAAAGAAGCAGAGAAACGAGAAGAAAAAGGGAAAGGTCCTGAAAAAGAACAAGAGGAACCAATCCTCGATAAATATATGAATCAAATCCAACAAATGATTAAAAAGGCAGTTAGGGAAGAATCTGAATTTAGATCCCAATCTAGCCAAACAAAACATTCACAATCTGAAAATCCTTCTCGCAAATATGTTACCAAACCCCGTACTAGACCATCTCATAGGGAAGAAAGTGTGCATGAATCGAACGCTGATGGTAGGGTTCGTCAAGAATTCAAGAAACTCAAAAGTGGTGGATGTTCATTCAAGGACTTTAAGTATTATGGGCCGAAAGAATTACATGGTGATAAGGGAGCCATCACAACCGTAAGGTGGCTTGAATAGATAGAGACAATTGTGATTACAAGAAAGTGTTCTGATGAGGAGAAAATTCAGTATTCTGCCCTGATGTTCAAAATTGAAGCACTAGAGTGGTGAAACACGTTAATCTTGAGTAGAGGAAGGGAGGTGATGTATAGTTTGACTTGGAACGAGTTCAAGGAGTTGTTAATGTTGAAATTTTGTCCGATGCACAAACAGACCAAATTCAAACAAAATTCTTGACTCACAAGGTTGTTGGAATGAACCTTCGTGAGTATAACATGAAATTTCACGAATACTGTCGTTTAGTACCCCAGCTGGTTACCCCTGAATCTAGCAAAGTTACACTCTATATTTGGGGACTACCACGAGAGATTCGTGATATGGTGAGGTCACACTTGCCACAAACCGTTGACTCTGCAATGGAGTTGGCTGGTTACTTGATGGGCGGAATGATCCGTAACAAAGAGGAAGATAAGAAGGTTGTGACAACTCACGACACGAGGAAAGGAGGAGATACCCGTTTTAAGGGTAAAGGAACTGACCAATGAAAGTATGGCTTCAACCCTGGCATCCCACAATGCAAAATTTGCAAGAAGTATCATAGGGGTAGATGCAACTTTGCTCCTCGAGTATTTGAGTCATGTAATAGACCCGGCCACGCAACGGCCGATTGTTGGAAGAAGAAGATAACCTGCTACAATTGTAAAGAGATGGGACATCTTAGCTTTGAATGCCCCAAGAACAAACCCGTGACTGGTTAGCGGTCAAAAGAATGAGCCCAAGAAGGGCAATGAAAGAGTCTTCGTCCTTGATACGAAGAAAGCAGCCGACACACCGGAAACCATTACCGGTACGTTCCTTGTTAACAATGATTATGCTAGAGTCTTGTTTGATTCAGGTGCCAACTTAAGTTTTATAGATTATAAATTTTATAGTCTATTAAACGAACCTTTAATCAAACTTAATAAAAATCTAAGCGTCGAGACCGCTAATGGCAAAACTATTAAAATCTCCGAAACCCTAGAAAATGGAAAAATCTTATTAGCAAGACCGTTGAACTTCAATCCCCATACAAACGAACTATTCGAATTGAAGGGGATAAAGACGCTGGCCAAGTTAGCCTAATCTCTATGATTAGGGCTAACAAATGTTTAAATCAAGGATGCTTAGCATTCATGGACTACGTCACCGAAGAATCAAAGCCCAAAGAAATCAAAGACGTTCTTATTGTTTCCGACTATGCCGACGTATTTCCCGATGAACTTCATGGCACTCCTCCCGATCGTGAAGTAGAGTTTAGAATCGATCTTATTCCTGGTACTGTTCCGATCGCTAAAGCTCCATATCGCCTCGCGCCAACTGAGATGAAGGAACTGAAGAAGCAACTTGACGAGCTTCTCGAGAAAGGCTTCATACGACCAAGTTCATCACCATGGGGAGCGCCAATACTTTTCTTTAAGAAGAAAGATTGATCCATGTGTATGTGCATCGACTACCGAGCTCTCAATAAAGTCACAATCAAGAATCGTTATCCACTTCCTCGAATCGATGATCTATTTGACCAACTTCAAGGTGCTAGCTTCTTTTCTAAAATCGATCTTCGCTCCGGCTATCACCAACTCAAAGTTCAAACTGAAGACATTTCAAAAACCTCCTTCTGAACAAGGTATGGCCATTATGAGTTCACCGTTATACCATTCGGACTTACTAATGCTCCAGCCACGTTCATGGACATGATGATCGTATCTGCAAACCTTACTTGGATAAATTTGTTATCGTCTTTATCGACAACATACTTATTTATTCTAAGTCTAAGGACGATCATGAAAATCATCTTCGAACATTACTTGAAATTCTTAGAACCGAGAAGTTGTACGCCAAGTTCTCAAAATGTGAGTTCTGGTTACCCGAAGTGCAATTCCTTGGTCACATTATTAATGTCCACGGTATTCAAGTAGATCCCGCTAAGATTGAAGCTATCTCTAAGTAAGAGATCCCAAAGTCGCCAATCGAGATTCGAAGTTTCTTGGTATTGGGCGTCTATTACCGCAGGTTCATCGAAAACTTTTCCCGAATCGCTGTTCCCCTAACTCCTTTGACTCGTAAAAATATCAAGTATGAATGGGGAACGAAGCAACAAGAGGCGATCGATATACTCAAACAAAAGCTTACCCAAGCACCTATACTGGCCTTGCCAGAAGTTATTGAAGATTTCATTATCTTTAGTGATGCATCTCATTCTGGATTAGGATGTGTGCTAATGCAACGAAAGGGAGTAATCGCTTACGCCTCTCGTCAACTTAAAGTGCATGAAAAGAATTACACAACTCACGATCTAGAGTTAGGTGCCATAATCTTTGCATTAAATATATGGAGGCACTATCTCTATGGAGTAAGATTTATCGTGTACACCGATCATAAAAGCTTGAAACACATCTTCGATCAAAAATAGCTTAACATGCACCAACGACGCTGGATGGAAACTCTTAACGACTACGACTGTGAAATCCTTTATCATGAAGGTAAAGCCAACGTTGTGGCTGACGCCTTAAGTCGTAAAGAGCACGAAAAGGCAAAAAGAGTCTAAGCGTTAAGGCTAGAACTTCAAATCGATCTTATTGACCAAATCAAATCTGCCCAAAATCAAGCGATCAATGAAAACAAGATCTCCGATGAAAAACGTAACGTCACCATTGATTCGTTAGTCAAAGGTGAGGATGGTATCCTTAGAATGGGAAACCAGATTTGGGTACCAATCGTTGGGGACTTACGTAAAAAGATTATGAATGAAGCACATAAGTCCAAGTACATGATGCACCCCGGTAGTGATAAAATGTATCAAAATCTTAAACCCAACTACTGGTGGAACGGGATGAAAAAGGACATCGCTTTGCATGTTGCGAAATGCTTAACTTGTTTGAAAGTCAAGGCTGAACACCAAAAGACTTTAGGACTGCTTCAGCAACCCGAACTTCCCGTATGGAAGTGGGAATTAATAACCATGGATTTCATAACCAAACTCCCGAAGACAACTCGACAACACAATGCTATTTGGGTGATCGTCGATAGATTAACCAAATCCGCTCACTTTATTCCAATCAACGAATCATACTCAATGGATAGATTAGCGCGTATTTATGTAAACAAAATCGTTGCTTTTCATGGAGTACCACTATCTATAATCTCTGATCGAGACAGTCGTTTTACGTCTCACTTTTGGAAAATCTTCCAACAAGCCTTAGGCACCAAGCTAAACCTTAGCACCGCCTATCATCCGCAAACTGGTGGGCAAAGCGAAAGGACGATTCAAACGTTGGAAGATATACTCTGCGCTTGTGTGATAGACTTAGGTGGAAGTTGGGATAACCACTTACCCCTAATGGAATTTTCGTATAACAATAGTTATCACACGAGTATTCAAGCCGCACCATTTGAGGCGTTATATGGTCGAAAATGTAGAACGCCTGTGTGTTGGTCTGAAACTGGAGACAATCAATGTTCTGGACCCGAAATAGTCCAAGAAACCACCGACAAAGTTCTACAAGTTCGTGAATGACTTAAGACGGCACGTGATCGCCAAAAGAGTTACGCCGATGTCCGTCGTAAGCCGTTAGAATTCAATGTTGGTTACAAAGTTCTTTTAAAAGTCTCGCCATGGAAAGGCGTACGTAGTTCTCTTCGGCAAGAAAGGAAAGCTAAGTCCTCGATTCGTTGGACCCTTCGAGGTACTTGAATGAATCGGCACTGTTGCATATCGATTTCGAATGCCCGAGGAAATGCAAGGGATACACGACGTATACCATGTTTCGAATCTGCGTAAGTGTCTAGCCGATGAATCTCTTTCGATGCCACTAAAAGATGTAGAAATTAACGAGAAATTAAAATTCATTGAAAGACCAATTCAAATAGAAGATTCGAAAACAAAGAAACTTAAAAGACGAACATTGAAAATCGTGAAAGTAAAATGGGATTCCCGAAGAGGACCCGAGTATACATGGGAACTCGAGTCCGAAAAGAGAAAGAAATACCCCCACTTGTTCTCGTAAGCAATATCCAGGATGAGATTTATTTCAAGGTGGGGAGGATGTAACATCACGGAAAATATCGAGCCAAAAATGTCAAAATCCAAAGTCAAGGGACCAATTATGCCAACTTCCAACCTCCAAGGGCTAAAATGAAAATTCTGTTTTCCTGACCCATCGTGATACGCGATGGATCAGAAGAGACCTCCATCGCGTATCGCGATGGGGTGTCTGACACGTTGTGACACGTGGCCACGTGGCACACGGTGGCACTGTCTGCCGCCACGTGGTGCGGCGCCTGCCATATGTCGCCACGTGGCAGGTCTACCCCGTGATTCAGCAAGCCTACATCGCGCTATGCGATGGGCTTGCCAAGGGACCCATCGCGTAGCGCAATGGGAACCAAAATTAAGTCTATAAATATCAGCCACGGGATTCATTCCCATCACACCTCAAATCACACACATTACTCTATCTCTCTAACTTCTCTCTAGACCTCGAAAAGCGTGCCCTCGATCCAGCTCGTTAAGCGTACCCAATTCCTCGATTTCCGTGGCATACTTTGATATCCGTACCACTCCATAACGATATTCCGAACAAGAAGGTGGTGTCGTCCCGAAGTCCCAAGGATCATCTCGAAGTGCGTGTCGTGAAGAGTTGGTGTCTCGATAAGCGTGCCAAAAAGAAGTTGTTGATCAAGAAAGGTTGATAAGGAAAATGGATTCGAAGTGCTGCCCGAATGTGAAGGGTATTTATAAGCCGACAAAGGTATGCATAATGCCCGACTAATATAATAAGATATTATAAAGGCTTAATACCCCAAGTCGAGGTTATACTCGATGCCACGATAAACAAAAATAACAAAGAAAATAAAGTGAAGAAAAGTAAATTTATATATTTGAGTATGTATATATATATATGTGTATAAAATTATTCTTTGTTATAAAACATATTATTTAAGTATAATGAGTATTCTTAAATAATAAAAAAAAGAATACGTTTCTTAATGAAAAAGAAACGTAGGGTTTTTATAAATAAACCAAAGGTTTATAATAATACTTTTTAACTAAAGGTTTTAAAGTAAAAGAGAATTGAACTAAAGGTTCATCGAGATAAATAAGACTAAAGGTCTTAAGCCAGATTGTATATCCGACTAATAAAGGTTATACTCGTACTATAGGTGCGAGATAGCAAGGAAAGACTCACGGACGGTGTTGGAAGCCGATCCCATTTGAAAGGTGAATACGCCCCACTTTTATAAACTTTTTTTCAAACAATCAAACGTGTTATGTGTAAAACTTTACATGAGGCTACGTGTCTCTAAAAACATTGTAAATAAGAGTATAAGCCTAGCCCTCAGGCTGTGGTATACGTTTGTCTGGATCCTTACATATGTGGAATGCGGTGGGCACATCGCGCCACGCTTGGTCTCGACCTCCAGCCACGATGGGTCGGACCTAAGTTACGTCCGAGTGAGACTGACCATGTGTATATTTATGGTACCTAAGTTATGTCGAAACGTTGCGGTGTTTTGCTGAGGTGACCTAGTGTAGAGACTCGAGTTTATAATGATTGTTTAACTTAATTATTCCTAAGCCAAGATGGGCCGATACTTACGTGGTCTCGAGGGGTGATTAAGTAAAGAAAATATTTTAGCGTCAGCATATTCACCAGCATTCGTTGCTGACGTATTTGTAATATTTTTGCAGGTAACCAAGATTAGAGCTTGAAGGACGAAGGGCTCAAGAATCCGCTGGCTCGGATATTTTTGTTAAAATATTAAATATAATGCTTTTGTAAAACTTATAAACAAGTAAAACTAAACGAGACTTTCGTCTCGTCTTTTGTAATGTAAATATTTATAATTTCGATCTTTATGTTTTTATAAGACTTCCGCTAATAACCCGCTACTCTGATTTATTTACAAATATGGTACCAACTGTCGATCACACTCCTAGGCCTAAGATGGGGGTGTGACATGTAGCTAGAGAAACGTTTTGATCATTATCAAGTGTAAATCTTGTAAGTCCAATTTTGTTAAAGGAATTTGTATACATTAAGCGGTTGTGATAAAAAAAATATTTATAAAATAAAGCTTGCGATAATAAGAAGTAATAGTTTGCGTAAATCGTTATTGAGCAAAAATTTGTGTAACAATATAAAATATTTATAAACGCGTCCCAAAAGATTTGCAAAGCCATGGTCATTGAGTTTATGCAATATGGTGAAAGTTTTAATTTATTACTAAATAAATCCTGCATTCAACATTCAAAATGAAACCTCGTATTTATAAAGTTATTAAGAGATTTATCACCTTAGGTGACAATATTTAAAATCTTGAAATCACACATATAATCATTTAATAATCTCCTTGACAACAAATCCGCATAATAAAATTTTGTTGTCATGACAAATCTTAGATTTTTGAAAGATGATTTATAAGATTTGGACGATATGTAAATCGTTAATCTTGAAAGGGTTTATAATTTAAAAGTGATTATTTGAACACATAAGGTTGTTATAAGTACACTAGTTGTATATATGTATATATACATAAAAAATTTAGGGAAAATGAAACTTGTGTGTGTATGGAGGGGTTTTAGGCTTCGTACGGTGAATGGTTTGGAAGTTTAGTGGTAAGTGAGAGTGTTTAGGTCGGCTTGGATAGTTGAGTTTTCTTGAGTTGAATCGATGGGGTTTGTTGAGTTTTGGTCGTTTGAGTGGGTTAGGCTTAGCTGATTTGGGTGAGTAGTGGTTGGGCTAATAGGTGAGGTTTGGCTTATTTGAGCTTGGGTTAAGTTAATGGGTTGGATAATTTGATCTTGGCTAGTTTCGGTTAAGATTTGGTTTATACATGTATTTTGTAAGGATTGTTTGGGTTGCTATTTTGATATTCAACTCTATATTGGATGGGAACGGTGTGGCTATATGGGTCGTGATTTGACATAGCAAGGATCGAACGATCGAGTCATAGTTGGGCAAACTTTGGTTTGTATATGTCCAAGGCATTCGTGAGTGTGTTTGTCGGTGTCTTTGAAGTATTAGGATGGTGAATTTGATAGGTTTTCGTGGCGTAGGAGTGTCGGTAGTTAGGGCCTTTTGTTGGGTTGATTTTTTTTTTTTTTGTATATCTTGGACTTGCATTGGATTTAGGTTGGTGAGGGTATACTTTTGGATGTTTAGGATTTCGTTCATATTGAGTAAAGACTTGAGTACGTGGGAAAGCTTTTGTAGTGGAAGGATGGTTTGGTTTGAGACAGTAGTTTGAGAGGGAATACGGGTGTTTGGGAACTTGTGGTTGCATTTAGGGAGATTTTTCTTTTGACTAATAATAAGTATTAAATTGAAAATATCATAATTTATAATTAATGTTTGAAACATCCCTGAAAATTTTGATAATTAAAATTACAAGTTATTATATATATAAATATATATATGTTATATAAATAGAATTTCTGTTTTATTTTATTTTATTATAATTTTTATTTATTTATTTTAGGATCAAGTTAAATTTTTGCTTATGAGGAGTTTAAAATAAGGGAATTGGATGTTAAAATTTGTTATGAGGTCTCAATATTGAATGATGAATGCCGTTTTGAGAATACAAAGTTGCGTAATGAAAATTTTTTACCAAGTTCGTTACTTAAAACGTGTAAGGAAAATATCATGGTAAGTTAAAATGACCGGCATTATAAATCGAGAAATCACGAGTAAACGATTTTTGGTCTTTAAAGTAAAATTTCTATGAAGTTTTGCATCAGAGTTTCAAGAAGATTACAAGCTATAATTTTGTGACTTTCTTGAAAAATCATGGCAAAACTGTCATAAGAATTTTAAAACGCAGAAAATCGTATGATGTAAATTTTTATTTGCGAAAATCTATAATGAACCAAAGATTGCATGATGAAAGTTGTTATGAAAATAAATTTGGGTAGTGAAATTTTTTTTTTACCACGTGTATTATATAATGTGGTGTAATTTAAAATGTCGTAAGAAGTTTAAATAATTAAAATTTTGAAGTGATCGTCCAAAATAAACGGAATAGTTATAAAAATAAAATTCTATAAAATTTTGTACAAGGACTTTAACGACAATTTAAAGTTTATACAATAGGAAATTTACTTGAAAAGTTGAGGTGAAATTTATCATAAAACCTTCTTAATATGATGAAATTTATATAATAGGATTTTTGTTTGTAAATCGTCTTAATGTAAATAAATGGCATATTAAAAATCATTATGAATAGATCAAACTCTATATATACATATATTTATTTATTATTTTTTTATTTGCAATAAAAATCCTCGTGAAATCAAAATGAGAAAATTGGTGTAAAATTATACCATATAAAATCGAGATATAAAAGAATTATTAACAATAATAAAAATATAACATTTATAAATGAAGACTTGTGATAAGAATTTATAACAAAATGAAGGAAAATGGTTAAATTCTTAAAACGTAATAATAATGTTTTAAGATTTAAAGGTGGAAAAATCGCGCATGAACCACCATGACTTGATATTCCGACACTAAAAACCTTTTTACAAAATTACCATGTTGGGGTCTAAACATGTGCACGTACCACCGCGTCTTTTTCATGTTTTCGACTCAAATAACGATTGTAACAAAAATAATAAATCGGAATACAACGTCATGTCAAAACACTAGTCCACAAACCACCGCGGTCCTATTGTTTCAACACCGAAAATCAGGATGGCGAGCGGAACACTCGCGTTCGACTACTTAAAGTGGTCAAATCATATGAGACAATCTTTAAGGAGATTTGAAACAACGGGATCCAAGTTAAGCTCGTGATCCATAAAACACAACAAAAACTAATGTTTTTGCGTTTTAAGGTAAGGATACCTTTGAGTACTATGAAAGTGTGTGTATGTATATATTTATGATTTGATAAAATAAATAAGTATATAAATAAGCAAGTGTATTGAACAATCAAGTAGGGTAAACACGTATAGGCAACACGTATAAGGACCCTAAAGTAAAGACTATACTAGGTCGTTACGTCTAACCACCTATCTTATAATCTTGTGGCTCTGATACCAATCTGTCACACCCCGATAAAAGGCGGCGGAACATGCCGGGGTACAACGTGATTGGAAAAATACACAAGACACTATTTAAAGTGACAATATTTATTTAACTCATTTTATTTCAACAATCAATAAACAACACATCTCGTCCACACAAACAAGTTGATTACAAGTAGCAATTATATTGTTCGTTTTACTAATGTCCTAATAGTCTTGGTAACGTTTTCGTCAAGTCCTCGAGTCAACAAAAGTCAAACCTGTAACATTTCATAAAATAAAGTTTGTCAACACAAAGGTTGGTGAGCAATTCAAAAGTTTGAGCATATAAGTATATAGTAATAAAAAGCCACAAAACTTGTATACGAAACGATAAATAAAAGCAACAATATGGATAATATGAGATCGCTAACACATTAGCGACCCCTGCCATAAGAGAATACCAGATGGTTCAGAATTTTTATATGAGTTCGTTAATAAGAATACATTAACGGCACCGTCTATAAATAGATTCGGATTTCATGAGGTCGTTAATAAGAATACATTAACGGCACCGTGCTATAAGAGAATACCAGATAGTTCACGGATTTATGAATCAACCTTCCAAAAGCGGTAAACACATAAGCATATAAGCATGTAAGCATAGAACACCAAATCGAGCATTTATCTAAGTAAAGTATACAATAATGTTTGTGGTTTAAGATTCAAATATAAAGCATTTAGTTTGATAAGTATGAAATGTCACCCAAAAATGAAAGATGGAAAAAGGGGTATGAAAATACTCACCTCGATTGACGAATCGAGAAATGATAAATGATCGAAATTTAGAAAGCTTGCGACGAAACGAACGAATCCGACTTGAAAGCTAATTGAAAACGAATAAATAAAATATATTAATGAACTTGAATTTATTTGAAACTACAATTGAAACATTGAACGAGAAGGTTCGGTTGTTAATCAGGTTATCGGTTAATTTGCTAACGATTAAGGACTCACATTTAATTGATAATTTACAATAAAATAATATTATTTATTGGGCTTTTAAATAACTAAACCAATATTAAATAGAAACGAGACGGGTTTTAAATCAAGAGCTCGGTTGTATAAAAATGAACTGATAATAAAGTTTATAATAATATTATTAATGTTAAATATAGAAATGATAATAATGATTTTTAAAATATGTTATATATATATAAGATAATGATGATGATATAAATATACTACCACTCGAGGATTGTTGTTAAAACTAATAATAGTAGTAATAATAACAAATATAATAATTACTTTTGTTGTTGATTACATTATTACTAGATTTGAATTTTACTAATAATAATTATTATTATTATAATTATATATGCCATATTAATGATAATAAATTACTTATAACATTTTAATAATAATAGTATTAGTGATAAAAATATAATTCGAGTAACGATGACGTTAAATGGTAGTTGGGTCCGACATGGGTTTCTGTTTAATAAAACAAATGGATAATATTAACAATAATAGAATTTAATAAAATTACTTAATAAGGGCTTAATAATCATAATAATAATCATCCATTAATTATGAAGATAATGATAATAATAATTGTTTTGTTAATAATAATAATAACAATAATAATAATAATAATGAAAAACTATCTTATTAATAATAATATTAATAATAATAATAATAAAAATAATAATGAGTTTTATAATGAGTTATGATATAAATAAATATGATACCAAAAATACACTCCAAAGTCGGTTCAAGAGGGAATCGAATTGGTGACTCGATTACCGATTTTGAGATAAATACAAAGATCATTAAAAACTCTAAAGCTCATTGCTTACCATATGATGTATGGTCGAGAACAAATGTCGGAGCTGAGAAGGGTCGTCGGAGACTATTCCGGCCGCTGGAGGCGCGCCGGAAAAACGAACCAGAGGGAGAAGAAGCGGAGAGAGAGAGAGAGAAAGAGAAAGTGACGGTGAGAGAGAGAGAGTGACGGTGAGAGTGACGGAGAGAGAGAGAGAGAGATAGAGAGAGAGTGATGGTGAGAGGGAGAGTGAGTGACGGAGAGAGAGAGAGAGAGAGAGAGAGAGAGAGAGAGTGATGGAGAAAGAGAGAGAGAGTGACGGAGAAAGAGAGAGATAGAGACATGGGGCACGGCGGCCGGCTTTCCGGTCGCCGGAAAAATGACCCGGAGGGGGAAATAAGGGGGTTTTGGGTGTGGGGGTTACCGGAGAACCGAGAGAGGGAAGTAGAGTAGTGGTGTCGTAGCACGGGGGAGGTGGGTGGTGGCCGGAATCGGCGTCGCCGGAAAAGCTCGAGTTCGCCAGAAAATAGTTAGGGGGTGGCGGCTGAGATGATTATGATAGTGATAGGGTTAGGGTTTTCTTTTTTTATATATGTATTACATATTTACATAATGGCCCTCCAAGTTTTAATATTTTATGAAAAGGTATTAAACTAAAACAATGTTAATATAGATTCTAAAATGGCAAGTATTATCCCTTACAATTTATGAACTAATTTATGTTAAAAGAACAATGATTAGTACACGCCTACATGACAGGTTTTGATGAGCTAAGTACATGAAAAATTTAAAGATCGACTTAAATGATTAATAAAATTACCGGGTCGGGTTTACAATACAATACGGGTTCGAAGTATAACTTATTAAAATAAAGCGTGAAAGAAAATCGAAATCCGAATTTGACGAATGTCACACTTGTAACGGCTAATGGTGGAACACGGCGGGATTTTAAAAACTAAGACTTCACGAATTACCAGTGATGTGTGCTCAAATATGTCTTGTTCGTGTTCTAACTTGAATGGTATCGTTGTTTGGTTGAATGGTGATGCAATTGATAAATGTTATTGAAAGTAAATGAAGTGAGTGATTTGTTGAGATATAAGAGATTGATTTTTGGAGGTGAATGTGTAACAGAGCGTAGGATTGAATAACCAAATGGATTTTAGAAGTGGCCAAAGGGTGTGGGTGATGAGCTAGAGTTAATAATCGAAGATAAAGGAAACATTGGGTTGAGTGGCTAAGGTTTTATGTTCTGGTTATTAACAATTGGACATCATTTGACAAAAGGGTTTTAAGAAAATACGAAGGAAGTAATATGTTTAATTAGGTTATATAACTAGCCCTTTTATGGGTAGATAGACTAAAATGCCCTCATGTACAATGCATATGAGGTGACTTAAATGAAAAATTAACATCCGCTAGTGTAAAGGACTAAAACCGAGACAAAAATCCATATAAATGATAAAGAGTGAAACTCATTTTAAAAAAGGACACATTTATAATCTAACTAATTCAACAAGACAAAAATAGTAATTTTCTCTCAAATCAAGGGATTTAAGAGTTTTGACTCATAGATGGAATGTAACAGTAAACAAATAAAAACTTACCCTGAAATCGGCTAGAAGACAATGAACGAGAGTTGGTTGACCTTTGATAGTCAAAGGATGAAGAACACCACTGAAAGAGAATGAATTCGTCTAACTTAAAGTGTATTGAGAATTGTGAACAAAGGGACAAAGGGTTAAAACTCTTACTTGATGAGAAAGTTTAGATGTTTTGAACGAATTAAGGTAAATCCTAGAGAATAAGTTGAGGGTATTTCGAGGAATATGCTTTAGAAACATCTAAAAGTCGGTTAGATGAAATACAATCGAGTTTGGAGGCAATTTGGTGAATCAATTTGGCATGGAGCACAATTTTCACGATCTAATGTTGCATTGTTTATCGCGAAGGTTTGGAAGATAAATATCCACGTATCGCGATCGACCTAACTAGGTTCGTGAATGTTCTTAGTTTTATCGTATATCTCAAAGAACCCTGGCTAGGTCTATCGCGTAGCGCAACCCAAATGGAAATCCAATTCAGCCCTTACATCTTCGTGTATCATGACACGTTAGGCCTGAGTTCTTTGCGTAGCGCGAGGGGTGGAAAATCAAATAAAGTTTAGAATTTGATAACTTTGACCCCTGAACTTTGATTAAATGCAAATGCCTTAGAATTATGTGAAATAGCATTTGTTATGAGTTGTAACCATATAATAACATAAATAAAGTATAAAGAATGCAATATACACCATATATGAACTAAAATACTCGACTTTTAGTCATAATAAAGATCTGAATTATAATACGGGCCGAGTACATGAAAATGGAAAATGACCAATGTTACACAAGTGATGAATAAGGATGGTGTTGGTCGGTCCCACAACCTAAAATCAACCACTTCATCTCTCTTTCTCCATATACAAAATCGACTAGCGATTAATGGTTTGTTCTCCTCGATTCAGTAGAGGCTAGTTCTGGATAAATGTGTGCCACTGGAAGTTGTAGGTGTCGTTGGAGAAGATGATCAGAGCTTAGGTGGTTGGGATGAGGCTATCAAGACATGAAGGAGGATGGTGTTTCATGAAGGGGATGCAAAAAGCTTTAATTAATGGATTGAAGGTAGGGTTGAAGAAAAAGGTGGGTCCCACTTTCAACAATAACAACAACAATAACAACACACAACAACAACAACAACAATAACAATAATAATAATAATAATAATCAGTCAAAGGTATTAGCGTCTCTTCACATCATTTTTTTAATTTGGGTTCATGAAAGGGGTCCAATTGCAACAAAAAGTGCAGACCACAGAGGTGATATTTGCAAAAAGAAAAAAACAACACGAGGTTGATTCCTGCAAAATGTTGTTAACGACATGGGTAATTTATGCAAATAACGACTTTATTATGCCCAAACTCGAGCATGCGTGTCATCGAATACATTTGTAATGGTATATTCAACCGAAGACACAACTGATTCCAGATTATGGAAGCCCAAGGACAAGCGATTAAAAGGTGATTAACCAATTCTACCTAAGAAAATAGTTAGGTAATTGGTGTTCGGCAACTCAACCAATCGAAGCGACAAAGCTTTCTTAGTCAGTGTACTATCCAATTCAACCCTCCATGCAAAATAATTAACTTTAAGTGGCATCCGATTATTCCAAGAAAAACAGACAATGAGGTAGCCACATTCTCTCCTCTCCGTCTCCTTTTTAGAAACACAAAATCTCTAGAGATGGTGTCATGAAAGATGTTGGCTTGATGAAACGATTTTGAAAGCCTAATTAAACCTAAGTATTATATTTGATCTTATTACTTTATTGTTTGTAAACTCACTACATCAAAATACTGACCCTTCCAATATTTACAATAGTCGTTTCATAAATATTTATATCAATTAAAATGCAAGATATGATCAACCAATCAAGCTTACACACGAGCTGGTCAACCAACATAACATTGTCACCAATCAAGCAATTATTAATAATAAAAAGACAGATCACTGATATTGAAAACATATATCATAATTAATGTTAGGACAACATTGGTTGCATAGACCGTACCCAAAAAACTATCTCAAATGACTGAACTAAAAGTAGTTCTCAACATCTAACGTCGACGGATGTCCAACATCCGGAATCAAATCCTTAAAATTGTCAACAAATGGCAAAAATATTGTATCAATGTTTTCAAACTGAACCGGGTCAAGTGACCCGAAATCCTGATCCATCTTACAATATGGAGCTTCATTACCAACCTGGAAGTCAAAAATATTCTCCAGGAATGATACGTTATCAAAGACACCCGACCCCTTTTGGTCAAGTCCATGAACCGGACCCCACTCGTTAGCCGAGTCACACTCTTGACTATCGTTGACCGGCCCAACCGGTTCTTTCGAGTGAGTAAAAACTTTATCAAACCGGAGAACGGACGTGGGAGACAAAAGGATGTTGTGCGACTCTTCGCCCGAATCATAGTCCAACGACGTAGTAACGCTGATCGGCAGTGGGTTTTGTTCAGTCGGGGGAGGGTTTGGTTCAACGGGCGACAAGGTTTCATCATCGGAGGATGAGGTTTCACTTTCCGCCACGGGTGGTGGCGTGACAAAGTTTGTCAAAGCATTAGGACCGCGGAGTTTAATAGCCGTGTTATCATAAACCCTAGCGGCTTTCTCCGCGGTCTCAAACGTCCCGAGCCACAACCGTACACGTCTGACCGGATCCCTGATCTCGGCTGCCCACTTACCCCAAGGCCTTTGCCGCACCCCTCTATACTTGTGGGGCTTTATCCCGGGAGTTTTCATCAGCTTCTGTTTAGTCTTTAAACATAACTCTTTTTCGTTTGTATGCACCGCGGTTTGTATTTTAATCTCACTAACGTGCTTCTTTACACACCGCCGTCTAACGACCGTATCAGCTTCATCGCTGGACGAATCGGTGGCGTATGGATCCGTCATCGATATGCGAACGAGTCTCGGACATGCTGTGTCTTCTTGATCGGATGCATTTTTCTTGGTTGATGGAACCAACATTGTTACTTCTTTTTTGTGCTCGGTATGTTTGATCGGAAATAACATGGAGTAATCTTTCATGTTTTTCTAGTTATTAGTTGATCAAATCAAGAATGTGACCCAAACCATAAAGACAAAACTAAAAGATTGTATTTTTGGTAAGAAATTAATCACTTGAAATCTTTGAGAATAAAGAGAGAGAGAAAGAGAAGGCAACCAAAAGTTGTGAAATTCAATTTATATTATACATACACGATGCTTGGAGGTCAATTGTTTTTCAAAAAGTAAATTATAAAATACTATTATGGCAATAATATTTGCTTAAAATAACAATGTAATATTAATAATACAGTATTAATTAATAATAATATGTAAGTTGTTTATTATTTGTCTTATAGTTTAACTTTTCAAAACAAAAGATTTGTAATGTTGCAATTAAGTGTAACTATTCAATTCCTCATAAATACAATTCTAATTTTGCAGGTTTACAAATATAATGGTTTTATAACCAATAAAAAAGTAAATAAAATAATTTCTCCATGACAAAAATTTAAAAGGTTTGTGACATAATTACCATAACAGTTAAAAGTACTCATATATTTTTTTTATATTTTAAAAGATATTAGAAATATATAGTCTTTAGAGTTATGATGAAAGTTTAATTATTTGTAATTGCAATTCAAAGTAACTTTTTTTTGTTAGCATCACTTGTAATTCAAGTATTGCATTTACTTATTAAATACAACCAATCCATTTTACTAGCATCAAGTGCTAACAAGTGTGAACTTATTTTTAAGTTAATATGGGATATGTATAGTTAAATAAAAGATTTTATTAGTATGGTTTATAGAATCAGTTTTATTCCCTTTCTTTTTCATTTATGGAAAAACAATAACTATCATGTTATGATAAAACTAAATTTGCTTATATAAAGGGAATGACACTTAAAGGTTCAAAAAAAAAACCTCAAAATCCGGTTTGACCCTAACCTATTCCGACCCAAGCCAAACCAAATCAACTCGACTCGTTCTGACCCAAACTCGTTTTGACCCATGACTCAGTTCAACCCATGACTCGTTCGACCCGACCCAACCCATTTGTCACCTCTAGGATTATTCATGTATCAGCTAACTATGTATTGTCACCCATTTTTAACATTAAGTACATTTATATCACAAAATCATTGGCAACACATACCTACAAGTACAATAGAAAATTTTGCTTTTTATTTAAAAAAGTTAAACATATAAAAGTAATTAAAATTAAAAATATTACATAATTGAAAACCGTAAAAATATAACACAACAATTAAACCAAAAAATTAAACTAATTAATGATGCTTTTTCACGACCACAGCCAACTATTCTTTAGGAATACCAATGATGTTATCGTCTCTTCCTCTGCGGCTTGTTAGATAACTATGAGATAGTTAAAAATATTGCATGCCACGTATTATCATTTAAAAAAACTATCATTATTGGAATCGTTTAGCGATATGAATATCATGATATTATTGTTTGAGTCATTGAGGGTTAAGTGAATAAACTAATCGAATGTTTGAATGGATAAAAATGTTGACAGGTTGTCGGTATTTATTTGCTATATATGAATGTGCAATAAGTCAATTACTAGTTCTTTTAATTCTATAATCACATAAATGGAATCAATTTTATGTGGCAAATCTTTGTCTCAGAATGAAATAGTGCACTCTACTCATATGGGGGTGACGACGTTGTTACCATGTGGTTTGGAAGCTATAAACACTACCCATATGGAATTAACATTTTGTCGGATAATAACTTGAAAACTATAACATGCAATTAACTGGAGGTATTCATGGTCCGGTTATGAAGGTTTTGAGTCAAAGCATAACCAACCTGTTATCAACAGTTCCTGATTACCAAAAACTGAAACCAAACATTGAAATTTAAATTAAACCGAACCCAACCGAACCGTTATTAACGATTTTAAAAAAATAATTTTTTAAAGGTGAAAGCCGTCTTACTGGTTTCCAATAAATAATTAATATTGAAAATTTATTACATGATGTGATCTTTTTTAACCAATCAAACATTAGTAGTTCTTATGTTTAAAAATTCATTTTGACATAAATAAAAAAGATGCCGGGTAGGTTTGAAATAGAATAACATAATAATTAAGTGCGAATTCACTTTAATCAGTTTGCAAAATAAAACAGTTTAATTTAAAATTTCATAAATTAGCCTAGTATTCACTTAAAATTTTAAGTAAGCTAATTTAAATAATTACATATATATATATATACACTAGTTTTTATTCCCCGTAATACGGGGGTTGTACATGTTTCCTTTTTGTGTCTAATATTCATATTCTTTTTCATTTTAATTTTATTTATTATAAAAAAGTTAATATTATACTTACCGTTTGATGATGAAATAGTTTCACAAATAAATGACATGTTATAACCTGCTTAAAAACTATGGGTTTGGTGAGACTCAAGACCTGTTTATTATTTTACTATAAAATTGGTTTTTTAATTATAAATAATATATATCTTTTTTTAAACAAATAAAATATTAATTTTTAGTATATTCCTACTTTATAGGATTTTTATATCAAATATTTGGTGAGATTAGTTTTTAATTTAATGAGATATTATAACCCGTTTAGAAAATATTTGGGTTTTATTCGACTCATACCCACGAATTCGGGTCAAATGCATGATAAGCCTCCATTTAAAAATCATGGAAATATGGTGACTCCAAAAAAAGGGGAACGACCACATCGCGACACATAAGATTTTTATGGTTTCGTTTAAATATATTATATATATATATATATATATATATATATATATATATGGTGAGGATCATAAGAGAACTTTGAAACAATTTTGAGTCGCAAAAAACATCTTGAAATATAATATAAAAATGAAAAAAAATGAAAATTTATAGAAAGTAAAAAAACCAAATTTTTTTTCATCCCGGTTTCATAAATTTTTTTATAAAAAACTTGATTATACACATATGTATATATGTATTTAATCTCGATTTACATATTGTACACTTATGTGCATCATCAGGGGGGACGGGGCACCACGTGATGGATCACCCATCACGCGTGGTGACCTTCTCCACACCGTTGCCGCCTCCTTGTCACGTGATAAAGAGGAGATTTGTGTAATGGCCATCACGCTTGATGAGTGGTGGTTTCCAAGAAATTGTACCGTTGGGATGTAGCCGTTGGGAGGAGGGGGGGTTAAATAAAAAAAACCAATATAAAACCAAAAAAAAACATAAACCAAATCCAAATCAAAACCAAATCCAACTCAAAAACACTCTCAAACTTCCCCTTCATTCACAACAAAAAAAATATGGCATTTCCGAAACACTCGATGCCCTTAGACACCGATAGCTCTTCGTCTTCGGACGATGACATTCTCGAATGGTTCCCGTTGCTATATAAAGAACTTGAAGGCCCGAGCCGTCCAAAGAAAAAAGTGGTGGTGCGTGATCGTATACATGCCCACGACGTGCTAATGAATGACTATTTTGTGGAGGAGCCGAAATACAATGACGAGACATTTAGGGAACGCTTTCGTTTGCCGAAATCTTTATTCTTAAAGATTGTAGCCGACGTCGAAGCAAACAAAGAATGGTTTCAAGAATCTTACGACGCGAGAGGCAAACGAAGTTTTACGGCGCTTCAAAAATGCACGTCCGCTATTCGTCAACTAGCGACAGGTAACCCACCCGACCAATCCGATGAATATTCACAAATGTCTGAGAGAACTTCACGTAAATGTCTACAATTCTTTTGTAACGCGATTATAAAATTATATGCCAAAGAGTTTCTACGAAAACCAACAAGACACGACATTACACATCTTTACGCCGCACACGAGGCTAGATGGCATTTTCCAGGGATGCGCGATAGCATCGATTGTACACATATCTAATGGAGGAATTGTCCACGGGAGTTGCGAGGAGCGTATGTTAGGGGTGATATCAAACGACCGACCATCTCACTAGAAGCAGTTGCGTCAAATGATTTATGGATTGGCATTCTTATTTTGGTGTTCCCGGCTCAAACAACGACATCACTGTTCTGTACACATCACCGTTGTTTCAGAGCGTAACAGATGGCACCGCACCTTTCTGTCCGTATTTTGTCAACGGGAGATATTACAGACATGGCTACTATCTCGTCGATGGTATCTACCCGCACTGGTCTGTTTTTGTGCAAGCCTTTTCGTTTCCTGTCGAGACCAATGAAATGGCGTTCAAGAAGTTGCAAGAATCGGCAAGAAAAGATGTCGAGAGAGCTTTCGGTGTTTTAAGGGTAGATGGTGCATACTTATTCGACCGGTTCGTGCAATGAAAAAAGCCACGATCTCTAGCTACGTGTATGCATGCATCATATTACACAATATGTTAATAAAAGAATATGGAAATGCAATTTCTCCAGATTGGGTACCGGATCCTCCGACTCATGTTCCCGTTCCCGATGATGTCCAATTAGACTTGCGGGATGAAGATATTCACTATCGGTTGAGATGGGATCTAGTTGAGCTTATAGGTTCTTTAGGGTTGGAATTTCCGGATTCAGACGAGGAGTAGACGTTTATTGTAACTTTTAATTTTTTAATTCTAATTTTTAAGTTGAATTATGTTCTAGTAAACTATTGTTTTTATTTTTAAGTTCTATTAAATATTGTTTTAATTTTTTAAGTTACAAAAAAAATAAAAAATAAAAAATTCCATCACACCCCATCACACCACACCACCACCCCTAGTAAAAAATCATCACATGTGACGGATTTGAGGTTGGTGATGAGGCACCATTTGATTGGGTGGGGTGTGTGATGAGTGATGCCACGACATCCACCACCCCTCCCCCCCTCATTTATCTTAATTGTACATATGTGTATAAAGAATAATAAGTATAAAATAAAAAATAAGTATTATACATATGTGTTTAATTTTGCTAAACATATATTTTTTTTAGATTATTTTTATTTTTTTATGAAACCGGGACGGAAAATAAAAAATTTCGCCGTTTTTTACTTTTTTATTTTCGCGTTTTTTTTGTTTTATAGTTTTACTTATTTTTAAAAAAAAAAAAATTTTTTTGTGATCTAAAATGGTTCTCATAGTTCTCAATTTCATCGCAACCGACGTTTGCACCACAGCCGACCTTCACCACCACCTGCATAGCCACGACTGTCCTCCACCACCAGCTGCATAATTTCCGACAAGAATTGAAGCCCTAAAATCATCATCACCATCAGAACCGAAGCCCCGCGCTCACACCACCATCACAACCCGTCCATTGCTCACTAATACCGACCACAAGCTAGACGAACCAATGCTGGTGTTGTGGTGGCTGTGGACAATGGCGGATCCAAAAGTTTTTCCCAGTAGGTTCACTATTTTTAGATTCTCTACGGACTTAAAAATTTTCGGATAGGGTTCGGACCGGTTTGACGGTTCAAGTCGATTCAGTGACTCGGTCATGTAAGGTTCATTACATAATAAAAATATGATAAATTAACAAAAAAACAAACATCGTCATATAAACGAAAACATACATACAATATATACGATTGTCATTTTAAACTAAAAAAACTACTTATAGTTGTTCTCTATGAGTTTTCATCTTTTGAAATCTTGTATTACATCTTCGACCGAAACTTGTTGAAAAAAACCTTTTTCAATGTAACAAAAGCATGCGAGCATCGTTTAAGTATCCATCACCCATCCTATTACACAATTCCGACTTCACATACTTCATTGAAGATAAAAAAAAACTTCTTTCAACACTCGTCGTTGCAACCGCTAAAACTAACGATACCTTTATTAAACGATAGACCAACGGGAAATCAATATATTTTGTTCTCTGTTAGCGATGTGGGTAAAGAACTAAAAACCTAAGTAAGTAAACTTGTTAAAAGAAATAAAAAATTAAAATACAAAAAGAAAGAAAAAAGAATAGAAACTTACACAGTTACGCTGGAAGCAGTGGCGGATCCAGAATTTTTTTCCAGTGGGTTCACTGTTTGGGTTGGTTTGATGGTTCGGGTCGTTTTGACGGTTCGTGTCGTTTCAATGGTTCGGGTCGGTTAAGGTTTATCCCTACTATTGGTTCTCACGGACCAGCCAACGGGTTAGGATCGGAACCTAATAACTTATTTAACTAAAACATAATAACTATCCAATTCTAATGAGTTAAGTTTAACAGGTTCTAACGAATTAGCAAATATTTTTTCTAACTACATATTATCAATTAATATGAGTTGTTACTTTGTTAGTAATGTTTTAACAAAAAAATTATTACAAAATAATTGGAATATATTGGCGTGCATCCAGTAGGAATTGAACCTACGAATTCATCAATTATGAGTTGGGTGCGTTAACCATTCAGCCATGGTTGCTTAGCGGGTCATAGTGAATGACCATATTCCAATTCAAATGGAATCTTTCAACTAAAGCAATGAGATGCTTAAATGAAATTCTTTTAGTTCTAATAAATCAGGAGAAATTTAATGACAGGACATGAATTCAAGTCCTGGATTTTATAATTGAGAGAGATCAAGAATTCTAACTATATATATATATATATATATATATATATATATATTGCATTTTGTATACCTGCACATTGGTTCATTTTCACAAAATAACTTACATAATTTTAATATGGTTGTTCTATGTATATTTGATTTGTTGAGAGGACCAGGGAAAAGAAAAAAAGAAAACAATGCGCTGAAAGCAAGAATCGAACCCAGGTTCTTAGATTAAGAAGCATGTATGTTTACCACTAGACCAGAGTTTCACTTTGTGTTTGTGTTCACTCTTAATTATATGTGGGTTTACTCTCATGTTTTATATAGGAGATCTATATAGAATTCGAAATTCAGTGTGTTCTCATAAAACCGGTCTCGCCTACGTAGATCCGCCCCTGGCTGGAAGCTATTATAAAAAGGAAGACAGGAAATCAAATAAAATTACGTTGGAAGCTATTATAAAAAGAAAGACAGAAAATCAAATAAAAATTAAATTGATGCAAGAAGAGGGTTTCAAACCAAGGTTCTTTCTATTAAATGAAAGGACGTTTACCATTAGATCATAGTTTCATATTGTTAACTGGTTCATTCTTAAATTATACGTGAGTTCACTCTCACAATTTATATAGGTATTATATATATATATCGAAACTCAGCTGGAACCCGTGAAACCGTCCAAAACACGTAAGTCCGCCCCTGGCTGTGGAGAGAGAGAGATAGAGAGAGTGGTGAGAGATGGTGGTAGTTGTTGTCACCGAGAAAAGCTTTTGGAGGAATCCTGGCGGCCGCCAACATAAACCACAAGTTCATACCACCAATTTAGTAGGGAACTACACAATCACAACTGCTTTGTAGTTCACTAAACCATCATCGACGCCAATTTTCATCGATTCGGTTGGAATTTCACGTTTTGTAGGCTAGTGGTAGGGTGTTCTTCAGGTTATTTATTCGGGTTTTGGGTTGTTGGGGTCGGTTTGTTAGGGTTTGAGCACAAAAAAAACTGACCCAAGAAACAACCTAAATAAGTTCGGTTTGTTCGGGTTTCGGGTTAAATGGGTCGGGTATATTCGGGTCGGGTTTCGGGTTTAACAAATTAGAATAATTTATCACTTTTAGCAATATCATAAATTTAAAAAAACCATTTTCGAAGCCGTTATAAAACAATAATATACAACCATATTTAACAATAACATGTATTATTTAGCAAAATATGAAATTTATCACACAAGCATGCATTAGACGGGATGGAGTGTTGCAACATGTGAATCAATATTTATGTAAATTGAAGAAGCATCCTCAATATATATTGGTTTAAATACTATACTATTTAAGATTTTGAATTGAAGATACATTCTGAACATGCTTTATGACAATTAATACATTGAAATCCAATGTGATAGTTCCAATATTAATTGAAGTCTTGAGAACATCCGAACAAGAATACCATTTTTATAAAATTCAACCCAATTAAAGCCCAAACAAAGGTGTAAAACTGAAACCAATAAAACCCATTAACCCTTAAAATAATATATGAAGTGATGGTGGTTGGTTGATAGTGAGTCAGTTGTTAGTGATGGTGTTCAGGCGGTGTTCATGTTGAATTTTCCGGCAAAAAAATTGACTTTTCGGGCCATAAGCGTTTTCGGCGAAATGTAAGTAATGGCCTTAGAATTCTGTTAGTCAGACTGTTGGGAACAAATGCGTTAAAATATGAGACTGTCAGCAGTCAACTCGTTAGTTGAGTCCGACAATGACCAAAAAATGATTGTTGGAATTAATAAAAACCAATACACCTAAATTTAACAGTCTTTTTGAAATATTACTTGAACAACACATAACCCTCCAAAGATTGATTAATTTAAAAAATATTCATGTTTTTCTTCAACTTATAATTATTCAAAACTGGCATAACAACCAAAGCGGTTAAGTTAATATTAGGGCTTAGAATATATAATGATTAGCAAATTTAATCATAACGTAATTTTCTAAAAGGGATTACTTCATAGAAAGTAACCAAGTTTCAGCATTATTCCAATTAGGTTACTGGTGTAAATTTTGTTCTATTTAGGTCACATAACCTTTATTTAGTGTTTCAATCCTAGATATTTGACTTGGATAGCATGTTATCTAGGTTAAGTAACAAATGTTAACTTAATAAAGAGTAGTGCAAAGTAAACATTTGTTAAGTTAAGAGGAGTGCATAGTAAATACCTGCTAATTTTAGAGGAGTGCACCTGTTAACTTAAGAGGAGTTCATAATTAACGCCTATTAACTTAATAGGAGTGTAAAGTAAAAAGCTGGTAACTTAAGAGGGGTGCACCGTAAACACCTGTTACTTAAGAGGAGTGCATAATAAACACCTGTAACTTAAGAGGAGTGTAAAGTAAACACATGGTAACTTAAGAGGAGTGCACCCTAAACACCTTACTTAAGAGGAGTGCATAATAAACCTAGATAACCTGTTATCCAGGTCAAATATTTGGCATTGAAACACTAAATAAAGGTTAAGTGACCTAAATGGAACAAAACTTTACACCAGTAACCTGATTAGAACAAAGCTAAACTTGATTACTATTATATGGAGTTGCCCATTTTTCAACTTATAACACTAGAATATTTGTGGTTAACGCTTCCCATTTATCAATCTTGGGGTTAATATGAAATGTTTCATCAAAGATAATCATAACTACACCATTACTTTAATGACTAATTCCACATGTTTATTACAATTATATATAAGTTAAGTTTTTATCATAAATTAGAGTGATAATAAAAGTAGCTCATGATGAGCACAAGCGACGGATCTATGAATTTTTTTCATAGGGGCCAAAATTTTTTTGTGTTAGTGGACTATTAGTATATAAAACTTGTCGGTCCGCTACGGTTGTTCGGGTCGGGTCAAATCAGAATATATATATATTTTTGCCTAGTACGATTGTTCAGGTCAGGTCAAATCAGTATTTAGTTCTTTTTTCTCGAAGGCTGGTTCAGGCGTACACATCATGTCAAATCGGATCGGTCTTGTAAAAGAAAAGATAATCAAACAAAATCGTATAGTAAAAAAGTATGTAAAACATCATTAAAAATGCGTAACTAAAATATAATACATCTAAAATTCTTATCTACGTGTTTTAGTTATTTGAAATTTAAGCATAATATCTTCTAGTATGGCATTCATGAGCAAGTCTTTTTTAATGGAATAAATATAACTATTATTTAAATTCTCATCACACATCCAATTGGGCAAACGAAACTTCACGTCTAATCATCGAAAAATAACTTTCAACGATTGCGAATAGAATGAGTAATACATAAGCTAACTTTAGTAAACAATACGATAAGAAATTTATTTACCCTATTAAAAACTAATAAACAAAAAACAATAATAAACAAATATAATAAAACATACCGTAAGTTTTAGTATATATATTACTTCTAAATAAATTAACAAATATATGCATAAATGGTTTATTTAAAGATTCATTATTAAAGTACTAAATATTAAATTATGTTTATGACTATTAAGTGAATATTTTATTGTATTGTTTGTTTGAAATTTGACCCAATATAATTGGAATGTTGTGGGCCGTAACTTAATTTGAATAAAAAAGGCCCAGACCTTCTAAATAAACATTAGGTCGTCTTCTCCATTTGTCCCACTATAACAATTCTTAGCGGCGGCAAATTGAAAAATCTAACTTTAAGTTTCACTTTCTCTTTTTCATCTCAAATACTAGCTATTTCTATCAGCAATAACTATACAGGGGTCAGAGTTAAAATTTCACAGGGTACGATCGAAATTTTAGCATATATATACCATTAAAAAAATATTTCAACAGGGGACGGCCGACCCTAACACCACATTAGTGGATCCGCCCCTGATGAGCACAATAAACTTTGCACCAAAGAAAAGAAAACACATAGAACTGATGGTATAATTTGGTTAATCTGACCAAAGTTTCTAAAAAAATGTAGATAATTATGCTTCTTCCTTTTGGATAAAATGGACATTCGAAACCTTTAATCTTTTAAAATTATGAGAGCAAACGATGGGGTTTATATACTCTCAAAAGTGTCTCCTAAATGAAGGGCTTGAGAAACAATTTATAGGTCATCTGGACCAAGGGGCAAGACCGTGTCTAACCCGACATGGCCATGTGTGGTGATCCCGAAAATCCCGCTACAAATGTTTTGACGTGAAGCATATGTAGAAAGTTGACCATGGGTCGTGCCTAGTTGTACGCAGGGCTTAAGGCATGACCCGTGCCTTGCTTCTAGAGTGCATAATTCTTAATTTTTTGATTTTTTTTCCCTAGTTCATTAGCCCTTTCATTCCTAGAAATTTATTTAACCAAAGTAAGTATCAATTCTAACTCATATATCTAAGAAACAACATAAAATTGAGTATATTTGATGTATAAAATAAGTATAATTATGTGTACATCAAACATGTTATCAATAGAAAAGCTCCAAAAAGGCTAAGGCAAATAAATCGAAAAGGTTGGAATGATTCTTGAGAGAGACGTGCAAAACGAATGCTCACCGAGTTCATTCTTTGAATTCCTTTTCATGAAAGACCTTACATTACTCACAATATTTCATACACACTTGGCTAATGTATGTATAGTAAACTTATTGTTAAAAACAAAACATGGGATATCATAAGGTTGTAGAGGGATTGAATCTCCACTAACTAACATGAAATAGATGCATAAATTAAGAGGTTTTTGTGTGGGTTGTAACTTCGCTTAGGTAAGGACAAGCAAAAGGAGAATATAAAATTGCCAAAATGCTAAAATTTCGATGGCTATGCTACCTTAAAATACAAGAAACTATAAGGATTAAACTGTATAAAACCGACGCTTATATAATCCAAGAGCTATCGTTCAAATTCTACACTTTATCTCATAGTAATTTTTTAAAAAGATCTTCTCACTAAAAATAATTAAATTCTAGTCAACCAAAATTCTAACATGAGGGAGAAATGGCTAAGTGCCTTTAAAATGGGTGAAATAGGAAACACACGGGATAAGGCTCGAGTGGGTTATCTAATGGTAGTGTTCATGTGAGGTATAAACAAGAAAAATGCTACAAAAAAAGCGTGTATCGCGTCAACTTTTAGTTCATTGTCTTGAAAGCTATACCCAAAACAAATCCTAAATCACATGAAACATTTGTGTGAATAATAGGAAAACGTCAACCCAAATTAGGGTGAGTGAGAGATTATATATAAAATAAATATTACAAGCTAGATACACCAAGTATAAACAATTACAATAATAGCACAATGTACTAGGTTACTAAATTAGTTCTGTTATCCCCCTCAAGCGAAATAACGAAAATAGGCAAATTGAGCATGTGAAAGACTTTTGGTGAAGATGCCGGCCACTTGAAGCGTAGTTGGAACAAACTTGGTGTATAGCTTTCCTGAGGAGACAAGTTCTCGAATGAAGTGATAATCCAAATCAATGTGCTTGGCTCGTTTGTGTGAGACCGGATTTTGAGACATAAATAAGGCACTTCGATTGTCACACAGTAACGTGGGACGGTCGGGTGGCAGCGCATGCAATTCTCGTAAAAAATGAGTAATCAAAACTATCTTGGCAGGTGTATTTGCCATAGCCCGATACTCAGATTCACAACTCGAACGAGAGACAGTAGAATGTTTCTTAGCACTCCAAGAAACAAGATTACCTCCAAGAAATATTGAGTAGCCATAAGTAGAGCTTCGTGTCTCAATACAACGAGCCTTATTCGCATCAGAATACCCAAGAATTGTGGTTTTGGGTGGTTTCTTAAAGGAAAGACCAAACAAAATGGTGCCTTTGACATACCATAAAATGCGTTTAACACATTGAAAATGCATAACCATAGGAGCATGAAGAAACTGACTCACCTGATTGACAACATAAGATAAGTCTGGTCTAGTGATAGTTAAATACCGAAGGGCACCAACTAGTGAGCGATAAACCATGGGCTCTGAGAATAAAGGACTAGTGGAGATGAATGTTTCATTTGGATCAAGCGGTGTAGAAACTGGCTTTGAGTCCAACAAAGATGCACGTTGAAGGATATCATGAGCATACTTGGATTGGGTCAAGAATAAACCATCAGATGTGTGAATTACCTCGACTTCTAAAAAGTAACTGAGATCACCCAAATCTTTAATTGCAAACTCTTGATTCAAGCAATAGATAAACGAGGACATAGTACCTTCATGATTTCCGGTGAGAATCAAATCATCGACATAAAAGAGAAGATACATGATGCATGAATCTCGTTTAGAAATAAACACTGAGGTATCGGCATGACTACACGTGAATCCATTATTAAGCAAAAATGAACTCAGCCGATGAAACCAAGCATGAGGGGCTTGCTTGAGAACATACAAGGCCTTATATAATCGACAAACATGGTGTGGAAAACGAGAATCAACAAAACCCTGTGGTTGCTCCATAAACACCGTTTCATCCAACAAACCAAGTAAGAAAGCATTTTTCACATCAAATTGGTAAAGCCGCCAGTTGTTGATGACTGCTAAAGAAAGAACAACATGAACTGTGGAGGCTTTAACAACTGGACTAAACGTATGTGAAAAATCCAAACGATATTGTCGTTTGCAGCGCTGAAGGGTACCATCAGAATTGTACTTACCATCAGAATTGTACTTAGTGCGATAAACCCATTTGGAACCAACGATATTGTCGTTTGCAGGTCGAGGAACCAAATCCCAAGTATCAACTTGTCTAAGTGCGGTCATTTCATCTTGCATTTCAAGCATCCATTGTGAGTTTTTGGAGGCCGATTTAAAACCTTTCGGATCATGATTAATAAATAAAGCCGAGTATAGGAGATGCTGATCTACATAAGCGAGATCTGCTCGATGGATTGGCTTTAAAATTCCAGCTTTGGAACGGGTTTGCATTGGATGAGAAGATACAACATGGACATGGGAATCAGGCTGAGCAGACTAGGCAGTTGATGTGGCATCTCGCCCAGTAGCTCGTGAACTGGACTGGGCAGCGGGTAGAGGACTCGGCTGGGCAGTGTTTAAGGTATCTTGCTGGGCAGGTTGAGGTGTATGAAGCCCAATGATGGGAGAGTTTGGGGCAGGTTGAGCTTGGCTGAATATAACCGGCGGATTAGCCCAAAGGTTGGTTGTGAATAAACATGATCTGAACAAGTGGGGCAAGGTGAATGTGTAAGGGTCATATGCGGCGATGAGGAAATCGATGGCTTTGTGGATTCGGTTTACACGATAATGACATCATCCATGAAATTTGATAGAGGAAGTGAATTCGGTTCTTGAGAAGATGAATGACCCGCAAAAGGAAAAAAAGGATTCGTCTAACCGAGCATGACGGGTAACATACACGCGGGAGGTTACCAAGTCAAGACATTGATACCCTTTGTATTAAGAAGAATATCCGATAAAAATACATGGAAGACTTCGTTGAGCAAGCTTATGATCGGCATAAGCACAGGGATATGGGTAAAACCGACAACCAAAGGTGCGAAAATTTGTAAAGCGGTACCCGATTGAAGAGGAGCTCATACGGAGACTTGTTGGTGAGCACAGGTGTCGGCAGACAATTAATAATATAAACAGTGGAGCTGAATGCGTGCACCAATAGAAAGCGGGTACATGAGCATTAAAAAACATAGCCAAACCTGTTTCCACAATATGACGATGTTTTCGTTCAACGCGGCCATTTTGTTCAGTCGTGTAAGAACACGATAATCTGTGAAAGGTGCCGTTTGTGGCACAGATAGTACTAAAATTGTTATTGACAAACTCCGTTCCACCATCACTTTGAAAAACCTTAATCTTACGGAAAACTGAGTTCGAACGAAATTTATAAAGGCCGTCAAAACCGAGTAAAAACCTGATTTTGATTTCAGTTGATATAACCACGTAAAACGTGAATAGTCATCAACAAAAGCTGCATAATAACAATAACCATGTATAGATGTAACTGGAGATGGCCCCCATAAATCACAATGTACTAAGTCCAATGGATTTAAAGAACGCTTTTCATTCAACTCAAATGGTAAATGATGTGCTTTTAACAATTGACAAGAAGAACAAACATTTGGTTTTGGCAATACTAAGGTAACCGAAAGACAACCGAACTTATTAAAAAAGAAATAACATCAAACGCCACATGACCCAAATGATTATGCCAAACTTCAAACGATGCCTTAGTTCACATCAGCAAACTCTTTAGGACAATCATTAAGGACATGTAAACCTTGCTCACACCTTCCTTTTGCTAGAACCCGTCTCGTTACCCTGTCCTGAATATAAAAGAACGGTTGAGAAAGTAAGACATCCACTTGATTGTCAGTTGTTAGTTTGCTAATTGACAAAGGAGGTTTTGTCAAATTAGGAACCACCAACACGTAACGTAACTGAATATCGGGAGTAAGTTGTGTATGACTCGTTGAGAAATAGGAAGAATATTACCGTTGCCAAATGTCACATTTGTATTACCCACATATGGAGAGGCTTGTGAAACATGCGCGGGAGATGGGGCCATGTGAGCTGTAGCACCAGAGTCAGCGCACCAATCTGGATTAGATTGATTAAAGGCACATTGAGCATGAAATGCTTCTCCTAGTTGGGCTTCATAGGGGATGGCGTTGGATGCGTAAGAGGGTAAAGTTGGACATGCATTTGCAGAGTGACCATCAGTTTTACAAAGCTGACAACGTGGTGGTCTACGACCCCTATAACCACCAGTATTACCACCCCTATAACAACCAATATTACCACCCCTATAACCAGAACCACGATAACCATAAGATCGACCACGCCCACTGTTCTGAGAATGGTAACGAGACTGCTCAGCATTGAAGGCTGCAAGTGGAGCTGAGGAGCCATGAAGAGACTGTGTAAATAACTCATGACTCTCTTCTTGGGAGAGCAATCACGAAACCCTGGTAATGGTTTTACATCCCTTATGGATGTTGAGAACGACTCGAAAAAGGGTCCAAGACCACAAAGAAACCAATGCACCTTATCCGAATCAACAATAGGTTCACCAATAGCTGCTAACTGATCACAAAAACCTTTAAACTTTCTGCCAATTTAGAAACTGAAAGAGTACCTTTGGTTAATTGGCGAAGACGATCACGTAAAGTATGAACACGTTCAATAGAGAAGGTACTATAGGCAGATTCTAAGGCCGTCCAAATATCCATGGAAGTTGATAAACCAAGAACTTCAGATACGGCTTCCTCAGAAAGAGAAGAATGAAGAAGGATGATGGCTCGTTGATCAGTATCAAACCAAATAGAATAATCTGGGTTGGGAACCGATTTTCCCTCAACATTAATGGTAGCAGCAGGAGGAAGAGAAGATCCATCAACATGACCAAGTAGATTTTTATAAGATAAGAGTGGAACCATTTGATTTTTCCACTGCAAGTAATTCGTGGAAGAAAGCTTGATATTTAGCATGTGTAGGATGGTGGACATGGGGAGGGTTCCATCAATAGAGGCAGAAGATGAAGAAGCCATAACGAAGAAGAAGATGAGAGGCAGCAGTAGGGTTAGGGTTTAGGGAGGGAAGAAAAAAGAAATCTGGCTCTATACCATGTGAATAATAGGAAAACGTCAACCCAAATTAGGGTGAGGGAGAGAGAGAGAGATTATATATAAAATAAATATTACAAGCTAGACACACCAAGTATAAACACTTACAATAATAGCACAATGTACTAGGTGACTAAAATAGTTCTATTAATTTGGCACACCCAATTGCCCACAAAAACATAAGCAAAATTCAATAAATCAAAGTTATAAAGGCGGCTCATGGAAGCAGACAAATTGTGTAAAACTTTAAAATTTTGCATGCAATTCCTTCATTTTAACTTCAATAAAGCAAAGATATAAAGGCGGCTCACGTTCATTTAGCACACCTGATCCTGAAGATGGACATCTCCACCAGGAAGGCAGCAGCAACAACCATGTCAATGGTTCTAAGACGCTCCAAATTATTGAGCAGCAAATTTGTAAGATCCTTATAGTTCCATCAATCTTAATATCATAACTTCAACTAAAGTTGGCGATCCTGTTGGGATTCGGTGTTGACAGTCAAAATTTTATTACCAAATAAACCGGGTTCGATAATAATTAGTTAATGAATTCAACATGTTAATTAATATATATGCATCGGAATGTAAACGAGTAATCAACACGAAAACTAAACCTGATTGGATCCAGTTACAAATGACACGAGCATGGAATAAATAAAATAATTATCTATCTAATTACCGATGAGATAATAACCGTTCGAGACACCGAGGATCAACGAGCGACGCTAGTACACGAGTGGTAGCAGGACTGCGAGTGAACTGTGCTAAGCAACAATGGAGGAGCGCTACTGAGCGGCAGCCTGCAACTGTGGCCGGAGGTCACTTGCGGCAGCTATGGTGGCACATTTAATTAAAAATAGTTCACGAGACGAATTGGACAGTGGTTTGGTTTTGGTGGCTGACCCCAAGTTTTAAACTGTTTCCTGTTTAGAGTTATGATAATAATTGTTATCATAATATAATCACCCCTCAAACCAATCGGACCTCACATTGTTTTACGGTTTAAGGTAGCATTTGCTATGTAGTAATCACAGAGGGAATAGAATGATTCATTGCTTCGGAATGAAAATAATGGTGTTTGGTTGCTCAATGTAATGAAATCATCCATTACACATGGAATTTCATTCCATCAAAACCATTCCTTCCCATCTCTTTTTTTTCATTGCATTCCTTCTTCACCCTACTTTCTCATCACCACCACCACCTAACAATAGCAACCGCCACCACTACCATAGCCACCACCACCACCTGACCGCCATCGCCACCGTCGTCGCCTCCGCCACCACCTCCGCCACCACCTTACCACCAGCACCGCCGCCGGCACCATTGTCACTGTAACCACCGCAACCATTGTAACTGTCGTTGTCTGACAATCACCGCCACCACCACTGTCGCTACCTGACCACCACCACCGCCGCTGCCACCCTACAATTGCCATCACTACTAATGCTCCCCCTCCGACCACCACCACCACAACCACCGCCCTTTCCATCTGACCGCCACTACCACCACCGTCGCCACCACCATTTTCGTCGCTGGCGTTACCACCAACATCGATGAATTAGGTTTAACTGTGTGCGGGGTGTGTGTGTTCAAAAGAGAATTGGGTAGCATAAAGTAAGGATTCAATAATAAAGATCATTTGTTAATTTAGATTAAGTTACAAGGTATTTATAGGCGAAGTTCCATTCGCTGAAATTTTCCACCAAATGACCTCCATTCCCCAAGCCATTCGTTTTCATACCAAGCGAATGGCCTACTTATCTAACGGATGGCCCATATGCCTACAAACCAGGCGTATGGCCTACCAAACTCATCATACGCTTAACAACCAAGCGTATGAACAAAACTAAGGTCCATTCACCTACAAGCCAGACACACGACCTTTATATAATTACAATATCAATCCTTCAACTTACAAAACAGGTCAAAACTAGTTTACAAAGACCAAGACGAAAATAAATGTATCAAGAAACTCCCTCTCATCTTGAGCTTTGTGTTTTTCTCTTCACGTCCATTTGGTCTTCAACGCCCCCCGGTATGAATACCAAAAGCAAAACATACACATACTACATGTTGGAACTGCATAGCCAACTTGTCGTCTTTACTGTGTAACCACCTGATTTGATTCTTGAAGAACACATGTATATCCTCCTCAGACAAAGTTATTAGCCATATTGGATCAAATACTCGGATAAACTTCACATCAGCTCCTGATCTGAATACAATAACTGATTCACCGGTCTTCTCATCATAATACCACTTGTTAAATTCCTTGTAAAATTTTTGAGGCATGATCTTGAAAGGAATCTTCTTCATAACACGAGCGACTTGAATTTAAGAAATATCTTCAAAATTCCGGTACGAGGGTCTGTTTCTCTGAAGCTCGTGTGCTTTGTGGGAAATTGTGGTTAGAATAATTTGAATCCATGCTCAACCTCATAAACAATGTGACTGTGAAACAATCTCAACAATTCAAAGTTTTTCTTGTTTATGAACAAACGATATGCCAAGGTACGCACATCCCATCTCGATATTGTAAGAATATTAGTAAATCTCTCAAACAACTGAATGTTGTTCTCCCACTTCACGATGCAGACTTTCAAATATGGTTCATAAATCCACGACACTATGTCACCCTTAACAGTCTTCACATTCAAATACTTTTTCTTCTACTTGTCTGACAACTTGGCTTTGATATGTACACAAAACTTGTTTTGAGCGCTTCTGATTGTCTCAAGCCATTTGTAAGCTTCTATGCATTATTTTTAAACAGTACAAGAGATTCTGAAGGCTTAGCAAAAGGTGGAACACATTCTTTCTCTTTCTCAGCTCTCTCCTTTTCAATCTTTTCCTCAGCCTCTTTTACAACTTCGTCAGTGAAGAAAGGAATCCCTTCACCAGTGTTGTTATTTGTATACATGTCAAGGTATTCTTCCGCCGTCACATCTTTAATCTCCACCTCATCATAATACATGTTGTCTCAGGAATATTCTGACCAATATCTTAATCAAAACAATCTTCAACCTCCACATCCTCTTCTCTCAATAATTTCTCGACTTCGTTCTCATTAATGTCAAATAACATCGCAATTGGCTTTTTCGACAAACAATGGCTAACGAACTCTCCCTCTTCAATATCATCAGCATTCACTAAGACACCATGGTTGATCTTCATGATTCATGTACTGTCGAATCAAGTCTATTAATATGATCAAGTGTTAATTGATTAGGATTAGAGTGTTTGTAAATGTGTGCATTGAGAGTGAATTTGGGCAATGTACCAAGAGGAAATAAGTTAACAATCATAACTATTATACATGAAATAGTTACACGGGTATATATAGATGGTAAAGCCTAATTCGCTACACATGCATAGTGAATGAGCCACATTTTCCACGCTATTCACTAGACATTCCGCTAGAGAATGGCCTAATACATTAACATCTCATACACTTGACTCTTATAGCATATGAGGAACCAAAATAATCTACATTCGCTATACATTCCATGGCAAATGTAACTTTACATTAATTGCTATCTAGCCCCTATACTTTTAAACTATTACAAAATTGATAAACAAAGAACGCGACGACTACTAATGTATCAACAAACTCCCCTTGTTCTTGAGTTTTGTTGGTTTTTCACATCTTGAAGCGGTTGGTCTTTCCATTAGCACAACTATGAATCCCGAAAGCATGACAAACACATACAACCCATTGGAATTGCATAGCCAACTCATTATCTTTATTGTGCGCACATCAAATCTGATTGTTGAAAAACACATCATTGTTAGAGACAGGTTAACCAACCACACCGGATCCAAAATCAATATAAACTTTATGTTGTCACCCAACCCTAGCACAATCATGGCTTCACTTGTTTTATCATCATAGTATCACTGATTGAAGTTCTTATAAAGACTTTGTGGTAAAATCTTTAAAGGAACTTTATTCAAAGTGCGCGACGACTTTACCTTCAATACCAACTTTCTCCAGCCAGTGTGAAGATCAATCTCATCCACATATTGTTGTTCAGGCACCTGGGCATGAAAGACTTGAGGACGTGATGAACCTTGCGGACCAAATAACGATAGAACCAATCCTTCAACTGATTGTTCCCACGACTCATGAATGGTCTGAACACCAATGTATGTACGCACCAGCGCGGCATGGAGAATTTCATACCCTAATAATATATGTGAAAAGTAGGTTGGAAGACCCTAATATTATCTGTGGGGTTATAGGGTAAAAGACTCTTTAAAACGTAGAAATAACTATGTATGTATGAGTAAATTAAAAATAAGAAAGAATGAAAGAATGATAGAAAAAGTATGAAAGTATGAATGTATGTATGAAGGGAAGTTACACAGGTTAAATATCGAATGTATCTCTGGATACGTATGTGTAAGTATTTGAATGTATGGCAAGTTTCAAGTTAAACTAGATCTCACTCAGTGTAGCTGACTTTTAGTATGCATGCAGACAAATAGTATGAAATAGCTGGCTTTAGAGAGACATACGACATAGATTGAAGAGGTAGGCGTCTTGAGAGAAAATGTTAGGATGTTTCATTTTATGATGTTTTATGTATGCTTAAGACAAGTTTTAGTATTGTTAAAGACAAGATTTAATGTATCTGTAATATATAGTTGAGTGTTAAGTCTTCTGCGTAAAGTTTTTTTTAACTCTGATATTTAGAACTGTACTTATGAGTATATCCAACGTCCAAGTTTGCACATGGGCTTTGGGCCTTACAAGTTGGTATCAGAGCATAAATTTATGAGAAATAAGCATCCAAAATGCATAGAGTCTAACAAAGAATGGAATTAAGTGAAATGAAATAATGAAGATGTCAGTTCAAGAATGCCATGAGTCGCTCAAGCAAGCTCGGTAATGGTAAAGCGCATACCTGATGCATAATGTAAGAATGTGTAAGAAAGTTAGCTTAACTGCTTGATATAGGAGTATGTGATTATATTGGTGATTATATGAAGTGTTTGATTGATTGCCTAACTGTTTAAAAGTAGAACCTTGCATAAGTGGAATCAAAAATGGAAGTGTATAGGACACGGAAAGTAATGTGATTAGTTAATCATAAGTGGCCAATATTATTAAATGTTTGCCCTACTATCAGTGTACTAAATGGTTCCTAGAGTGACAACGTATATGTTTTCTTATAGAATACGAATGGCTGGCGCAAGGAAATCTATCGGTCAAGGGGGTTATACGGGATGCCGTGGTAGGCCACATGTTAACCCAATACCTTCTGAAGAAGCAATTATTAAGATAAGAGACAAAGATAGGGAAATTGCACGAAACGAAGGGTACCAACTTGATCCTGCTATTCAAGCTGCTATTTCTAAGGCTGTGCCTACTGTAGTGAAGAATACACATCTAGAAAGGTCTGCTCGAAGTCATGTTAGAACCACCGAGCGAACTAAGGGGGGGGGTTCTAATAGGGATGATGAGACTTAGAAAGATGACTCGAGCAAGGTCAAGTCTGTGAGGGTTGGTAAGAATGAGAAGGATTGTGGTGGGTGCACGCACAGACTGTTTAAGTTTTGTGACCCCCCGAAACTGACTGGTATGGATGACGCAATAGCCTCTCTCCAATGGATAACTGCCATGGATATAGTTATCCGAATCAATGAGTGTCATCCCAATCAAGCTTTGGCATTTGCTACCCATTCATTTGGTGATGAGACATTCTTCTGGTGGGAGACTGTGGAAATGACAAAGACTCCTGAAGAGATTAAGGCTATGAGATGGGACAATCTGAAGGAGATGATGATGAAGCGTTTCTGTGCTGATGCAGCAGTAGAGAGGGCTGAGTGAAAGTTTCTGAATCTGAAGGCTGTTAAGAAGACACATCACAAGTATTCTACAGAGTTCAATCGTATGTCCAAATTGGTGCCTAACATGGTGAATACTGGGGTGAATCAAATCAGGTGTTACTTAAGGGGACTTCCATGAAATATCCGCACTCTAGTTAGGTGTAGTAAACCTACGACAATTGACTCTACTGTGAAGCTAGAATAAATGGTTTATGATAACCTTACTGTGGATAATGTGGAAGTAAAGGAGAAGAAGGAGAAGAAATGGATCACTCCTGCTAAGCGATCCGATACTCAGTCATGGAATTCTAAAGAGTAGAATTAGAAGGAATGGGAGAAAAAGTTATGTAAGACATTTGGTAAGATGCACAGTGGTGAGTGCAAGTGAGGTTTTGGTAAAGATACGTGTCATAAATGTTGAAAGGGTCATGGTGCATGTTATAAGTGTGGAAAGGTAGGGCATTTCGCTCATGAATGCAATGAAAAACCCATGTGCTACAAATGCGGTAAGATGGGTTATATGGCGAGGCAGTGTACGGAAGCAGAAGCTAGGGGACATGAGAATAAGGATGCTGAAAAGTCTATGCCTAAGACCAGAGCTTATATGCTGGAGGATGAACAAGCCAAGCAGATTCCAAACGTTGTAACATGTAAGTTTCTAGCAAATTGTATTTCTGCTTCTGTGTTATATTATTCGGGTGCAAATAGAAGTTTCATAGCTATGCCATTTTGTAAGTTAGTAAAAATGAAATATTGTCGTGTGACTGAAACTTTCACAGTAGAAACTGATAGTGAAACCTCTGTTAGGATACTGAGAATGGTTAAGAATTGTATGATAGAAATAGAGGGATGTGAGTTCCTTTCTATCCTATATGTAATGACCTTAGGAGGGTTCAATGTAGCCTTAGGAATGGATTGGTTGTCTGAGTTTGAGGCTTAGATAGTGCCTTAGAGTTAGTTGAAAAGGTTGAAGTCCTTGGATGGTGGTACAATAACGAGATATGGTGATTAAAAAAGTTCAAGGCTTAACGTAAGTTCGATGATAAAAGGCAAAGGTTTGTTATGGCGAGGGTGTACAACCTTCCTGGCGTATGTTGTCAAAGCTACGGCCGAGACGAAAGAAGCAAAAGACATTCTAGTAGTGTGTGACAATCCATAAATGTTCCCAGAGTACCTTCCAAGATTACCACCGGAATGAGAGGTAGTATTTCAGATAGAGTTAATACCAAGAGTACAATCCGACACGAAAGCACCTTACCGCCTTGCGTCATCTGAGACGAAAGAATTAATGTCCCCACTGCAAGAACAACTCGATAAAGGTTTTATAAGGCCGAGTGTCTCCCCATGGGGTGCGCTGATGTTGTTTGTTAAGAAGAAGGATGGAAGTATGAAAATGTGTATAGACTTCCATGAGTTGAACGTGCTTATGGTAAAGAATAGATATCCGTTGTCACAGATTGATGATTTTTTTGATCAATTTGCAAGATGCAAGCTGGTTATCGATAATAGATCTCATACAAGGCTATCATTAGTCTAAGGTGAAAGAGACATCATTTCAGACACAATATGGACACTACGAGTTTCTTGTGATGTCGTTCGGTTTGACGAATGCTCAAGTAGCATTTATAGATATGATGAATATGGTATGTCGGCCGATGTTATACCACTTAGTTATCGTTTTCAATAACAACATCTTGATTTATTCAAAGAGCAAGTCCGACCATGCCAAACATTTAATAGAAGTGTTCTAGGTCTTGAAGAAAGAGAAATTGTATGTTATGTTTTCGAAGTGTGCATTCTGGTTGCAAGAGGTGCAATTTGTAGGTCACATAGTAAATCCTATAGGGATCACAATGGAGCCCGCTAAGATTGAAACAATATTGAATTGTAAGACTGCAAAACCCAATTGAGATACGAAACTCCTTAGGGTTGGCTGGCTATTAGGAGATTCATCCAAGACTTCTCTAAAGTTTCCACATCGTTGACCTATATGACCCGAAAGGTTGTAATTTTTAATTAGGGTAAGTATCAAGAAGAAGCTATTAAAGAATTAAAGAAAAAACTCACACAGGCTCCTATCCTTGTTTAACTCGATGGTTATGAGGATTAGGTGGTTTATACTAATGTTTCACATCGAATTTTAGGTTGTTTGCTGATGCAACAAGGTAAAGTAATAACTTATGCATCTAGACAGTTGAAGGCTCACGAAAGCACCCAGCCAACACATGACTTAAAGCTAGTTACAGTAGTGCATTCTCTTAAGATTTGGAGATATTACTTGTATGGTACTAAGTGTACCATCTACACATATCATAAGATTTTGGCGTATTTATTTGAGTAAGAAGAACTGAATATCAGGCAAAAAAGATAGTTAGAACTAATAAGGACTATGATTGTGATACCAAGCTACAACTTACAGCTAAAAATCATGATTTCATATGGGTGATTGTAGACAGTTTAACGAAAAGTGCTCACTTTTTGCCTATACGAGAAGCTATCTCGTCAGAAATGTTGGCCAATGTGTTCATAAGTGAGGTTGTGGAAAAGCATTGAGTACCGTTGTAATTTTTTTCTGATAGAGATACTCGCTTTACTTCAATATTCTGGAAGAAGTTTCATGAAGCAATGGGAACAAGACTAAACATCAGTATGGCGTATCATCCTCAAACAGATGGGCAGTCTGAAAGAACTATTCAAACCCTTGAGGATATGCTACGTGCTTGTGTGTTAGACATTAGAGGAAGTTGGGATGATCATCTACACCTAGCAGAATGTTAGTGCACGGTTTTGCGTCTCGAGTCTTTGTATTTATCGATTATGTATTTGTCGTTTTATTTATGTAATAAATGATTAAGTTATTAATGTAGTTCGTTAATGTATAGCCTAGTTCGTTAACAATGTTCAACGAACTAGAGCTAAGTTAAATATCCCTTCTGATTCGTTAAGGATGTTTAACGAATCAGAGGGTGATTCGTTAAGATTATTCTATTTTATGTAATGTAACGAAGCAGGTGTCTAGTTCGTTATGGAATGTGCAACGAACTAGACCTGTCTTCTATATAAAGTGGGTTAATCCACTATTTAATTTAAGTTTTGAGGTTAACATTAACGAATTGCTGTCCAATTCTCTCTCAATCTTCATCTTCATATTAATCTTATTATACACATACATACATACAACTAATATATCATATATATATAACATACAATCAAGAGTAACAATGAACTAGATCCGTATGAGTTAATTATACATAGATCAGATCTGTGTTAGGATTAATCCGAGTTCAAACAAGTGGTATCAGAGCAGACGCTGCTCTCGTTGCATCGATTAAGGTATGAATATGAGTTTTTTTTAAGGTATGAATATGAGTTTTTTGTGTTCTTGGTGTTCTTCGGGTTTTGGTCATATCTGGATTAAATTAGTGTGTTATTGGTGGATTTGAGAGTGAATTCGTGTTTATTGATGGAAGATGTAGCTTCCTGTGTAATTTGGTGCTATGTTATGGTGTATTGAATGATTCACCATGGAAGAGCATGTTACAATTTGATTCGGTTTATGATGATTTAGTGAGTGTTAAGTTAATTGGATGATGGATTTGTGTTTATAATTGAAATCCGCATGTTTTTGTGGATTTTGGTGGTTAATTATGGTGAATTGAAGATTTTACCATTGAAGAGCATGTTATGGGTTGATTTAATTGATGTTGAATCAATGGATGTTAAGTTTAATGGTTGATATATTCGGAATTGCGATGAAAATCCGGGTGTTCGGGTAGAATTTCATGATTTATGATCGTGTTTTGATGATTTCACCATGGATGAAGCTTGAAATTTGCAGAATCCGGCTAGATCTACTTTTTCCGGCCACTGTAACAGATTTTTCCGGCGAAATTCGTTTTTCCGGCGAAATGTTAAGATCCAACCACCTGATTCGTTATGTTACTGTAGCTAATTCGTTAAGTAGTTTTAACAAATCTACCGTAGCAATTTGTTATGGAAATTTTAACGAATTAGGGTAATTCGTTAAGTTAATTCGTTAAGTTAAAAGTAACGAATTAAAATACTTCGTTAATGTAATTCGTTAAGTTAAAGATAACGAATTAAGGCTTTTCATTAAGTTATTTCGTCAAGGTAATTCGTTCAGTTAAAGATAACGAATTAAGGCAATTCGTTATGTTACTTCGTTAAGTTAATTCGTTAAGGTATTGGTAACGAATTAAGGTAATTCGTTATGTGTATGACGAATTGGAATTCTTAACGAATGAGAGGTCATTCATGTAACTGTTATAACGAATTAGAGTTGGTAATTATAACGAACTGAGTTAACGAATGGAGAGCACGAACTAAAGTAACGAACGGGGTGGATATTGATAACGAATTGGAGAGGTGATTCGTTACAAAAAAAAGTAAAATGGCGGAAAAAATTTTCTTAAACAAATTTTTACCTGGATACTCCTCGTAAGTGCAATTTCATTCGTGAAAATTTTGGCGAAAATTTTTATTTTTTGAAAATTTTAAGTGAATTTTTGGCGGGAAAATCGGGAAAAATTTTCTGAATTGAAATTTTTCTGGGATGTTCCTAATATATTGGGTACTCTTCTCTCAAATTTTGGTAATATATTTTCCGGCTGACTGTTTACGCGTTTTGACTGGCCGAGGGGGAGATCTCGAGTAATTTAAGGTGGTGTTTGTCAGTGATATGTGAAGATTATTCAAGACCTTACTGAATTTGTCAAGAAAAGGTGGAGACAAAACTTTCGTTTGAGATTATTTGGCTTGTATCTTCCTACGTTTGCAAGGTTTCTTGAAAGTTTTTGATAAATTACTACAATTCGGGTGGTAATTCATAGCGACAAAGCTACGCTTGACTGAGTTCAAGACTGCAAGTGTTCTTCGATTGGTGATTGATTTATTCAAGATTTAAACCAGACTATGTGGGATACGAGTGTCTGTTCGTTTACTTCTTTCTCAGGGACTTTGATCCTGACTATGTTGGCTACGAGTAAATGGTGGATTACTTTTGTCGAGGGGGACGATTCTCGAATGGGTTGATCTTATTGAAGAATATACGAGTCTTGTCATTGGATTGAAGAATTTGATCATTTGGCGTTTATTAATGGAGTTTGGAACTCTGAATCTTATGCCCAAACATTAGTGAATCTTTGCAAATGGGATGTGGAAGAGCTTCAAAGAGTATATTTGGGATACGCGGTATCAAGAGAGAGAGAAATCCAAAGTGAAAGATGTCGAATGATCGAGTTTTTCATGAAGATGTGTGACGAGGTTAAACGTAAAGATATGTTTTTCTTTACCGGTGCTGATGGATAGCCGATAACTTGTTGCTGACTATTGAAAGATTGAACCATATCATACGCCAATGGATGATTGGGATGATCTCCAAGAGTTGCTCACTTTGAGGGTGATCTGATATGAGAGGCTAAAAGTTGTTGGTTTGCTGAAAATATTTAAAGATTGTCCGTCTACACAAGCCCGAAAATCATCAGTCAAGGGGGTGTCTGTTAGTGCACGATTTGTGACTGGTGATTTGTAGTTAAAGTATTCAAGGATAAATTATTCGATAACTATGGAAAAGGGGGTGTCTTAGTGCACCGTTTTGTTGTCCGTAGCATTCGAATAAGTTATACATAGTCTAGATTGTTTAGTTATTGTAAAATGGCCATTCGCTATGGATTGTATTGCGAATGGGTCCATTCGTTAGTGATCTAGGCTAGTTCGTTAAGTTTATAAGCCCATTCGTTATGTAATATAACGAATGGAGGCTGGTTCGTTAAGTTATCATCACTCGTTATGGAATCATAACGAATGGAGTCTAATTCGTTATGAAGATATAACGAATTAGACTAAATTAATGACCTGGAGCATGTTGTCTATAAATAGGCTAATCCATGCTCATAATTATGAGAGACCACACACATAGAATAAGTGAGATCCATAAGTTATTATGTATTTATCCACCATAATGTATTCTCTCCATATTTATCAATAAAGTAATAATTTAACGTTTAGATCTCGTATTGTATAATCGATGTATCGACGCGTCTAGATCCTCGGTAGGTCTTCTCAATTGGTATAAGAGCTTTCGGTGCTCGTTTACGCTTGATTTGGTTGTTAATTGATGTTATTAGATTAATAATTGGTAGTTTTTGTGTTAAGTTTTGGTTCAGTTTGATTTTGGATCAGATTGAGGTTTAATTGGATAAATTGTGGATGGTTTGGATTGGATTTGAGTACGGTAAGGTATTTGGAAGTTGTTATGTATTGGAATTGAATTTTGGTGTGAATTGAAGTGTTTATTGGATTAGATCTGGTTAGCCGAAAACAGAGGTTTGGTTTTGGTCAAATCGGATATGAATTAAGTGTTTATTGATTACAGGATGAATTGTAGTGGATTCACGATGTGGTTACGAGTAATTTGGTAGTTTAATTATGCGATTTGGTTGAGTATTACGGATTTGTTTTCTAGGTTTGTGTTCTTAAGATTTCCAGAAATCTGGAAAAATAAGTTTGAAGGTTTGAAGATTTGAAGATTCAAATCAATTTGTTAACCTTTAAGTTTGATTCGTTAACATTTAAGTCTGATTCGTTATTCATTCAGCTTAATTCGTTAATATCTTAAGCTAATTCGTTATGGAAATTGATTGATTCGTTAATCAATTCGTTACATTTTCTGATTCGTGTACACTGATTCGTGTGACACGTGTCTCACCTCGTTAACTGTTTTATAAAAACTTTTGCCACGTGGCATTTTTTGTGAGAGGGTTGTTACAACCGTTGTAACTACCTAATTCGCTATAAGGTTGATTCGTTATCAACTGTAGACGAATCGTTACTTAATTTGTTAAGGCTACACTTAGTGATTCGTTATAGAGAATCACCTGATTCGTTTGACAACTTGATTCGTTATTTGACCTAATTTGTGAACCAGTTCGTTATAAACTATTTTAATTCGTCAAAGTTACTGTTTCAGATTCGTAACCTAATCAATCTTAACTTCGTTAAGGTGTGATTCGTTGACTACTGTTCCCAGTTCGTTACTACTGTTCACGGTTCGTTAATATCATTTCAATTTTAATCCCTCAAAGTTTGAAACTTGTCAAAAATGGCTGGTATGTATGCACTAGCTTCTCAAAATATGTTGATGCAACAAATGTTACAACTAGACACCGAGATCGGTTGACATTCAAAATGTATACATTTAATGAAATTTAGCGATTTTGCTAAATGGGAACCCCGTTTCCGTGCTCATCTAGGGTCAGCTCACCTTGATTGCTCGTATTGCTTTGATGAAGTTTATACCGTTCTAATGATTGGAGATGAGACTATTGGTTTTACACCTAAAGCTATCTCACAATATTCGGTTGAAGAGAAGAAAGCATTGGAAATTGAGACAAAGGCTTATTCTACTCTTACTATGGCTTTACCTGAAAACATCTTTCATCAAGTAGGAAGTATAAAGATTTGTGCCTCATTATTCCAACATATTCGTATGAGAAGTATGGATAACACCGCTGAAAGCATAAAGGTTATGCTCAAGTTTCAATTCAAAAACTTTAACCTACTTAAGGGTGAGACTGTTGAAGAAATGACAACAAGATTTAATCATTTGATAGCTGAGATGGACAAGATGAGATTAGAAACTTCTGAGATTGATAAAATTGATACCATTAAAAGTGCACTACCGAGTTCCTACTCGACTTTCTTGATGGTTCTGAAAGAGAATAATTATTTCAACAATGAAGATTTGATGGCATCAGAATTTATGCAAAAGATTGAAGCACGAGAATACGATCTTAAATGTCAAAAGTCTTCAAAATATAGTCAAGATCCTGCATTTTATGATGGGAGTATGCCATTAAGTTCAACCATTTCACCTATCACTGCATTTCTCACACAAAATGCAAGTGAGAATGCAACAACCATGTATAGTGATCCACGTGCTTGTTTCTACACAGCTAGAAATACTGGATTATCTGGTATTTCTGGTTCAACTGGAGGATCTGGATCTTCATCACCCACAAACCAATTCTCGTCTCAAACAAATGTAAACATGAGGGAGGCCGAACAAAACTTTGCGTTTTTTTCTGCCTTTATGTCTTCATACTATAATTTGGTTAGTAGTAAGTTTGCAACGAGTGATTTGACTGATGAAGATTATGATCAAATTGATCCCGATGATCTAGACCTTATAGACTTAAAGTGGAATATGGCTATGATTGCAAGAAAAGTGAAAAAGTTTTTGCAAAGAACGGGTAAAGACCTTCCGTCTTTGAACAAGAAATTGGGGTTTGATAAATTAAAGGTCAAGTGTTACAATTGTCAAGAGTTTGGGCATTTTGCCAAAGAATGTGATAAGCCTAAAAAGGAGTATACCGGTCCCAGAAAGCAAGATCAAAACTCATCGGGTAAAAGTGGAAATGATGCAGGAAAGTCTTCTGGAGTTAAACCGTCGTCTTTTGGATCTCAAGCAATGTTATCCAACGTAGATGGAGATGACTGGTCACAAAGGCTACTATGTGGTAACAATCAAGCAAATCTGGCAATGTTTGGATTTCCTGAGTACTTTCAAGATGTGAGTGGAAGTGAACTTTCTTCTGATGCTGATACCGAGTCTGAGTCTGATGATTCAAGTGAAAAGCTTCCAACTACTTTCGCTTGTATGGCAAAAATCAGAGATTCAACCACGTCTGCTTACATGGCTAAGCAAAATGAGGTTAGTACTTCTACTTCTAAGTTATCATGTGCTGATTGTGAGACCAATAAGCCTAAGATAGATGCCTTAAAACTTCAAAATGATAATCTGTTAAAAGAGATTGTTTTGTTAAAAGATACTTATAGGCAATCCTTGACTTCTCAAATGAATTCAAGAGAGAAAATTGAGGCTTTAACTATAAGTAATCATGATCTTAAGGCTGAGTTACCGGTTAAAATGATTATCAATTATCAAAAGTTTCAAGAAATTTTGAAACATAGATCAAAGATAACCGAGCTTGAAAATGAGGTTCTTGATTTAAAGAACAAATTGGGTAAATTCAGAAACTCTTCCTTCTTGCTAAATGAAATAATTGAAGTATCTGGTAAGCAAAAAGATTCAAAGAAAGGAATAGGTTTTGTTGAGATTCCACCACATTTTCAAAATTATTACAAACCAAATCCTTTTGCTAGAAAAGAAGAGGATGTGATTGTTAGAGAATCTGTGTTTCCTGAAAAAGCAAAACCAGTTAAACCTGAAACTGTTAAAGCCCAATCTTCAATTCAGAAACCTCATGTTCAAAGCAACAAAGTCTTTGTTGAAAGTGTTGACAAAGTTATCATTGAAGATATGTTCGAACCTGAAATCATACACAAGAACAAGAACATTACAAGTTCTAATCACATACTGTGTGAACCTCATGAATTTGAGGAGGCTGTGTATGGTTCGCATACAACTCAGGTGAAACAAGAGAATCATGTGAAAGTCAAACTAGTGAGGGCTAAGAAACAAGAAAAACCCAAAATTTCCGATGAGGATTTGTTGCGTTTCATAAATCCAGCTGTTTCCAAGCCATCTACTGGTAGAGTGTTTAAATTAAAGGGGATAGACACGATGTTCACTAAGAAAGACATTCCAGTAAGTATCATTAAACCAGAACTTATTGAGAGTGTATTTCACAATGAAACTTCCAAGATTCAAGATCTTGAACGTCGGTATGCTCAAGCTAAAACATCAGCTTCATCTGATCCATTGAATAAAGCAAAGCAAGTTTTAAAACAGGCTAAGAAAGTTCAATTTGTAAAGTCAACTGGAACATGCACTTTGAAAAGTTTCTCAAACTGTTCTAACTTAAATTTTTTATTTGAAAAAGAAATCTGAGTTATCTGATGAATTTGCTAAGATCTTGACCAAGAATGTGAGTTATCATCAACCATCTTTGTCATATGTTAATGCTAAACCTCTACAGGATCGGGTTGACATGCGAAGTTGTTTTCTTTGCGGTCAATATGGTCATGTAGTGAGAAATTGTGGACAACAGAAATTTGAAAATCTTCACCCTTTTGTCAAGGACCATTCCAAACCGGTTCCTTTGATAAAGGAGATTCTGAAACGATCTGTGTCGCATGATGATGATACTCATATTATGTTCTCAAACGTGAATCCTCGAAAAGTTGTTCATGTGAATGAAACTCATGGTTCTGTTAAACCAAAGTTCATTCCAATTGAACCGTTATGCAAAAATGTGAACTCAAATGTAGTTCAAGCTGCTTATTTGAGACGAAAGTCTAAGAAGCCTGTAACTTGTTCTCAAGTTGCTGAACAACAATTGAATTCAATTAATTTTAACTTTTCTCAAGAAAACTAAAAGGTGCCCAAGACTGAGGCCTGGCTAATAATTTTTGTTTGTATGTAGGGTACATCCAAGACCATTTCTGGTGAAAACTGGATCATGGATAGTGGATGTTCTCGTCATATTACTGGAAATCTCGACCTCTTACAAAACGTGAGAAATATTCAAGGGGGGTTATGTGGCGTTTGCTGGGAATTATAGGGGTATGATTACACAGGAAGGTGAAGTTTCGAATGGGCGTATTACTTTTGAGAAGGTTAACTATTGTGACAAGGTTGATCATAATTTATTGAGTGTGTCGCAAATCTGTGACAAGCAATACACTACTGTATTTACTGATAAAGAATGTCTAATTTTGAAACCGGGGTATGTGATTACCGAGGACATGGTTGTCATGCGATCTCCTCGATCAAATGATATTTATGTCTTAAATATGAGTTCTAAAGTATCAACATCTATCGAAACGTGTTTTGTCTCGAAAGAAACCGAGAAAGATTCTATTCTATGGCATCGTAGAATGGGTCACATTCATATTTGTAAGATGAACTATCTAATGGCTAATGACCTAGTTGAAGGTGTGTCTTTGAAGAACTTTAAGTTATCCGATCACTGTATTGCTTGCAAAAAGGGCAAACAGAAGAAAAAGGTGCATCCTTCTAAATTATTGAATTCCATTGATACTCCTCTTGAGCGACTTCATATGGATTTGTTCGGTCCAGTGAATCGTGCGAGTATTTCTGGAGATTGGTACTGCCTAATAGTTACTGATGATTATTCAAGATACTCATGGGTCTTATTTATGAGTTCAAAAGATCAAACACCGGTTCTCGTTCAAAATTTAATCACTAAGATCGAATCACTATGCAAACAGAAAGTTAGGAGAATTCGAAGTGACAATGGTACTGAATTTAAAAATACTGTATTGGATTTCTTTTGTTTACAAAAGGGAATTCATCAAGAATACAGTGCCCCATACGTATCACAACAGAACGGTGTTGCTGAACGAAAGAATAGAACGTTGATTGAAGCTGCTAGAAGGATGCTTGCTGATTCAAAGCTTCCTATCCATTTTTGAAATGAGGCGGTGAATACGGCTTGTTATACACTCAATCGAGTTCTAACTGTTAAGCGACTCAAGAAGACAAGTTATGAGCTGTTTAATAATCGTAAACCTAATTTAAAGTACTTGGAACCATTTGGGTGTCCTTGTACGAAGTTGAAAAAGGATGTGGGAAAGTTTGATGAAAAAGCCATTGAAGGGTATTTCTTGGGATATGCTTCTCCTAAGAAATGAGTATTTAACTTCACGTCTGGTTGTGTTGAAGAATGGTACCATGTGGACTGTCAAAAGTACACTACTCCTTCTCAAGGGAAAGGTCCTGACTGGATGTTTGGTTAAGATGGTTTATTTAATTCATTCACACCAACAACTGAGCAACCAGATGAAGACCTAGTTCGAGCATATTTTGAAAATCAATTGGAAATTCCACGGTTTTCAAGTTCTAATGATGTTGAAATTCCAATTGTTGTTCCAAATGAAGATCCTAGTGAAGATCCTCCGGCTTCATTTGATTATGCATCTACTTCTTCCGATGACAATCAGGTTGTTGATCAAGTTATTGATCTTGATAGTGATAGTTCTCACGACTTGGGTGAACATTACACTAATTTATTTGAAACTGTTGATGTTCCTGAAAATCCCACTCTTAGGATTCATAATTATCACCCGAAAGAAAACATTATTGGAGAACTTGATGTGGGAGTTCAAACACGTCATCAAGTTGCTTCATTAAGTGAAAATAATGTATTGTGTGTTTATGTAGACTTACACTCGTCTGGGATTGTAAATCTTGCTAAATTTACTTGTTTTCTATCCCTAGTTGAGCCAACGACTCCTCGTATGGCACTTCAAGATTCTTTTTGGGTAAAAGCCATGCAAGAAAAATTACATCAATTTGCACGATTGGGTGTTTGGGATCTTATCGACAAACCTGCTAGAGTCAAGAAGGCGATGACTAAGTGGGTATATAAGTGTAAGAAAGACGATCGTGGGGTGATTGTGAGAAACAAGGCACGTTTAGTGGTGCAAGGTTTTCATCAGCAAGAGGGTATTGATTATACTAAAGTATATGCTCCCGTTGCAAGATTGGAGTATATACGAATCTTTTTAGCCTATGCTGCTTATAAGAACATAAAAGTCTACCAAATGGATGTCAAAAGTGCTTTTCTCAATGGTGAACTTCATGAGGAAGTGTTTGTTTTACAGGCTCCTGATTTTGAAGACCCTGATTATCTTGACCAAGTTTACCGATTAAACAAGGCATTATATGGTCTACATCAAGCCCCGAGAGCTTGGTATGGCACGCTCGCCGACCATCTGACGGATAATGGTTTCAAACGTGGGACTGTTGACTGCACTTTGTTTTACAAAAATATTGGTGATCATCTTCTCCTCATCCAGATTTATGTTGATGACATAATCTTTGGGTCAACAAACGACGCGTTGTGTAAGGAGTTACAGAAATCAATGCAAACCAAGTTCGAGATGAGTTAGATTGGAGAGATGAAATTCTTCTTAGGGTTGCAGGTTCATCAGCCTGCGAAAGGAATCTTCATTCACCAGACGAAATATGTGAACGACGTCTTGAGCCGATTCAAGATTACTGCCTGGAAAATCCCTTCTACTCCTCTCCCCGTGGGTCACAATTTATCACGGGATGAATTGGAGGATACCGTTGATCCTACCCTATATCGAGCTATGATTTGTTCTTTGATGTATCTTACTGCTTCTCGACCCGACATAATGTTTGTTGTTTTTTTATGTGCTAGGTACCAAGCTAGTCCCCGAGTGACTCACCTGGCAGCGGTCAAGTGTATTCTTCAATAACTGACAGGTAATCCTGACCCTGGGTTATGGTATCCCAAAGACGATACTTTTGATCTTACTGCTTATTCCGACTTAGACGATGGAGGATGCAAGATTAATTTCAAGTCTACCACAGCGGGATGTCAATTCTTAGGAAGCCGGCTTGTTTCCTGGCAGTGTAAGAAGCAGAGAACGGTCTACACTTCAACCGCCGAAGCTGAGTATGTCGCAGCCTCGAGTTGCTGTTCCCAGATTTTATGGATACAACAACATCTTCACGACTACGGTTTGAAGTTTCTTACTACTCCCATCTTAATTGATAATTCTGCTACTATTAGCATCACCAAAAATACGTACAACACTCTAAAACGAAACATATCGAAATTCGATATCATTTTATACGGGATTGTTTTGAAAAGAAGTTAATTGACCTTAAGAAAGTACATACAGATTTTCAAAAAGGCTGACTTATTTACCAAAGCATTTGATAAAACACGTTTTCAATTTTTGCTTAGTTTAAATGGCTTAAAGACCCTTGCTGATATTCTAAAATTAGAATAACTATATATTTATTTTGAGTTTATTTTATTTTAAATTTTATTCTGGCTTTGACTTTTAGGGGGTGAAATAGAAAATACAAAAAGAATGTGCTTTTCGTTTATATAGATAAAATCCAAAAACATTAAAAATTTAAAAACTTCAAAAAAAAATAGTGTGTTTTCATGTCTTTAGTTTTCATGTCTATTAAGTTTTCAAAATTTAAAAACTCAAAAAGATTGTGAATTTCTTGTTTGTAAAGAAGAATCCGAAAAGACAAAAAGATTGTGGTTTTAGTATGTAAAGAGAAAAACCAAAAAGATTTTTGCTTACGTTCACTGAAAATTATGTCATTTACTTCTATTTGAAGGATATATACTTGTCTATGTTTGGTCCTGATAATTTCTTGTAAATATTCGGGTTAGCCATTCTCCTGACAATGGAAAGTATTTGGGGTGTTCGTTAAGCTTTTTACTTTATAATCTCGCTGAAAATTATGTAAGTTATTTAAGTTTGTGGAGCATGCTTGCATGTTTTGATCCTGTTATCTACGTGTAGTTTGACAGGATAGCCATTAATTAATAAACTTAAAGTAACTGGGGCGATTAAATTCATTTTGTTTTATGCTCCTCAAAATTTTGAGTTTTTGAAGAAAAAAGAGAAAATGATAGTATATTGATTGTTTGACCCCAAATCCAGTAAGAAATAAACTCAAAAGACTGAGTGCTTAATAATTGGTGCATTGATAGGTCTTAAACAAGCTGTTAGAGTAATATATGTGATATAAACATAAAGAAAAGCCAAATTGAAAGAGGTGTTAGTCTCTAGCAAAAGTCTCGGTGAGGATGGCAGAAATGTAATAACCGGTCATACTCAAGCCTTATAGTTGTGTGATCACCCAAAAATATAATAAAGCAAATAACAAGCGTTAGGATTCTGGACACTGTGAGTCTTTATGCGGCTTAATCATCAGGGTATTCATAAGCATGAATATTTTACTCGCTTTTAAAGCAAACCCAAAGTCATTAAACTTGATCAATGTTGTACTTCGTACAATCCAAATTACTGAGTTGTTCAAAATCCGCTGTTAGTCATACAATTGTTCCTCCCTTGCGCGCGTCTCATTACCAATAAGAAACGGACCCCATGAGATACAATGTATGTAAGCCGACAGATGGACTCGTGCATACTCACTCACAGTAAAGGAAACTTGATGCATTGCTCAAAAATTCTAAAATTCTAAAAGTTTTGATCAACACTATAATGGTTTAAGTCAATTTGGGGTGATTTGGCAAAAATCAAATTAAGCTTGAACCGAGATTAGGGGTTGATAGTTTATGATAATCTGTGCTCTAATTAAACCATTAATCATATCACAAACATGCTTGAAGGCTTGTTATCAGATTTAAGTGGACACCAATATCAATGACCGACTTAACGCCAGTTATAATATCGCTGAAATATAAAACTGTGATGGAAGGGCAATTCAGTCAATATGATTCTTTGCTCAAACTCAACAAAAATCCAAAAATATGTAATCCTTTTGATAAAACATACAAAAATACAAAAACATTTTCTATTCTACGTTTTAGTTTCGGATATTTCTTTTGTAAATATTTCATATCAAAAGATCAAAATACAAAAAGATTTTGCGTTTTTACTTTTACTTATCATTTATTTAATTTTTTTTAAGTTATCGTTTTCAAAACGGGAAACGATTTAAAGTATTCGATTATCGAGGTATGAGGTCTCGGTAATCCTGTTAATTTAAAATGGTCACTTATTGAATTCTTTTATTTATTATTTAATTTATTTGTTTTAATTATTTATTTTTTTATTTTTATATTAAATTTAATTCTTACGATTATTTAATTCATTTATTAATTTGTTTATTCATTTAGAATTAAATAAAAGGTGATTTGTTAATTATGAATAATGAACTAGGTTGTTTTAACGAACTATTTCTTAGTTCGTTACTCTAATTCGCTTCCGCACTCTGTAACGAACGACTTCAATTCGTTATCCATATATTAACGAATTAGAAAATAAATTGAATCTAATTCGTTATGCCACAGGTTAAATTAATTTAACGAATCACTTGATTCATTAGTTCAAAATTCAAACGAATCATCTGATTCGTTACATTGAAAAGTGTGTCGTGTCAGATTATATAGGGAAATGTGAAGGTGTTTCGTCACATTATTCACCTTTCATCTTCACCATATACAAAGTTACTATGGCCAATTTTTTCCAGAATTCTTGATCATCGATTTTCTGTGTTTTGATTATACCATTGTGATTATAAGGTGTAGACGATCATATCTTTGTAATTTTCGTCAAAAATCACACAGTTTGGATAGGGTAATTAGGTTAATATTGTTACCGTTGTTTGAGGTTTCTTTGAAACTTAAGTTATACACTGTAATGGACCATGAATCGGTTACCTTTATCATCGGAATAGGTTTCCGAGTTCAATGGTGCCCTTTGATTATGTTTTGATTACTGATTAATGGGTTGATTATGAGTGGTTATTATCGGGGTTTTATATTCTAGTTAAAATCCTAATTTAAGTACCTTATTTCATGTTTTGGATTTTCAAATCTATATCATTTGGGTCGCAATGGATTTCCGAGATCTTTGTTGTCATTTGTTCGAATATCCATCGACGATTATGGGGTAATTGACATCAGAGTTGCAATTTTGACTTCTGGTGTTCTTGGTTAATTTTGACTTTGACTAAAATTGAGTCAAAGATTAAGCTTTTTGGCCATTCGTTATACTTAGCGAATTGGAACTAATTCGTGTCCCATTCGTTAAGTAATTCTAACGAACTAGAATAGCGAATCAATTTTATTAGCGAACCAGATGTGCATTTGTTAAGTATAACGAACTAGGTGTTAGTTCGTTACTCTTTAATAGTAATCCGCTATTTCTTATTCGTTATTTATTTACTTGATAGCGAATCAGTTGAGTCGTTACAATATTGTAACGAATCAGACTGTGTCTTTAAAGAATGACATTTTACACTTAATCATTATAAAATTTATAAAACATTCCAAGGATCTGACCGCGTCGATACATCGATTATACATATGAGATCAAAATTTTAATTAAATACATAGTTTATTGATAGATACTTAAGTGTTCAAATTTTATAAAACTTGTGTTTATAAATTTTCATATTGCTAATCTTCGATATTATTTATCCAGTATTATAGCTAAACAAATGGAACAAGATCCACCGGTTGCTGAGCAACAAGAGCAACAACAACAACAACAACAACAACAACAACAAGTTATACCACTATTGCCGTACGATAAAAAGCATAATATATGTGCCTTTGTCGGTACAAATTTTGCAGATGAAGCGGTATTTGGAGGATTATTAGAGTTTCTCCTTCGTTCACGTATTCATTACTCTATCACTGCTGATCCTGAAGTCCGTCTCAGTATCATTCGTCAATTTTGGAATACGGCAAGATACGTTGAAGCTGAGAACATCAAAGCTACAATCAATCAGACTCTTATCACTATTGATACTGATGTGATTAGACGTGTTCTTCGTTTTGCGGATAATATTGACAATCCGTGTGAGTTTGACAAGAAATTGATCAAGGGTCTATTCCGTCGTGTATTTTATGGTGGTGACATCGGAGACTCACAGTCCAACAAGAATGGATTATGCCCGACCTACAAGTATCTACTACATGTGTTGATTCATTGTTTGGGAGGTCGTAAGGGTGGATTCGATGAGTGCCGTATCATGTTGCAGTCGGCGTTTGTGGCACTTGTTCTTAACAAACCGTTTAATTTCTCGGAGATGATTTTCTACCACTTTAAAGAACAGTGTCTGCAAACGGTCCAGAAGAAGAAGTTCCTGATGTATCCAAGGTTCCTTCAGCTAATTATTCAAGACCTGATTCCAAATTTGGTCATCGATCAAACATTGGTAGATGACGTGCTGGAACTAGATCACATGACGGCTGACACTGTACGTCGATTGAAGATCTATCGGAAGGAGAGACCAAAGACCAAACGCTTGATTGGTCATATTGTGAATCCTGATTATGTATGTCCTCTCGAGGATCGCTGGATCCATGATGATTCGGACTCCAAGAGTGAGGGAGGAGAAGGTGGGAACGATGGTGGTGATGATGGTAATGACGGAGGTGATGGTGGTAATGGTGGTGATGGGGATGCATCTATTTTAGAACAACAAGCTGCAGTTGAAGCTGCGTTAGCTGCTACCATTACAGCTCAATGAAAGAGGAAAGACAAAGAATTGGCCACTGAGGGGTCAGCTAAGCCTCGAGTGTCAGCTGGTGCTGGTGTCTCGTGTGGATTTCAACCTCCAAGGTCGTCCACTCCTCTACGCCCGGCGGTGCCGCTTACTACTTGCACTCTGGAGCTTACTTTGACGACTATGCTCACGTCAGATCCAAGGCTTGGCATGATTTCACAATCGATTCTATCTACCCTGCCAATGCCTTCTACTGCAACTTCGGTGGTTTCTCCAACACCAATGATGATGCCTCCACCACCAATGGACATCTCGGTTTTGAAATTGAGTCGTCTACAAGGTCCTGTGCAACCTATTTCTGCTTCCTTTCATGTTATGTCTCCAACTCAGCAGACAAATATGCTGTTAAGTCTTCTACATTTGTATGAAAATCAAATGTCTGCTGATCGTCTGAATCAAGAACGGTTAATGAAGAATCAGAAGAAATTGATGAGCTACGTCTCCTTTTGTCAGAAGGAAAATAAAGCCCTGCGTGAGATTGTTACGTCTCAGGGGGTCAAGATGAACTAACAAGAGCATCTCATTCTGCAACTCACGTGTAAAGACGATGTGTTGAAAAAGTTGAAGAATGATGATGGGGAGGACCCTGATGCTTTATGTGCTAGAGGAAATGAGCTGAAACAATCTCATGGTTCTTCCTCTGGTGCAGGCACTAGTGGAGCTGGTGATTCTGATAAGAAGATCATTGTTTATCATGATACGACTGCTGCGAACCCGATTGAGATGATTAAAGCTGATACAGTTATATTTGTGGAAGGATCGGGGGTGGTTAGGAGTGTGGTGAATCGGAATGAGATTGAAGTTGGGCAGTTTGTGCAACGGTCTCTAACACGAGAGCAGATTTCACTAATGCTTGGTTTGAATGATGAATAGTTGACCGTGTTAGAGGTAGAGCCGGATATGGAAGTAGAGAATGATGAGGAGATTTTGAATGATCCGTCTATTCAAATGAATACGGATTTTATTTATGAAGATGAGGAGGTCGAGGTTGAAGATGTCACAGCTGAGGAGTATCCTGACTTGTTTCAACACACAAATGTTGATCAAGGTGCTCCAGTATTTAATGAGCAAATGTTTAAAGCAGCTGAGGATAATCTGGAGAAGGTATCCAAGGGTAAGAAGGTGGTTGATACTAGATTTGATTCACTTGAAAACCCGACTGATGCTGATATTGCAAGGTGGTTTGGGTATCGAAGCAAGAAAACTTGTAAGATTATCGAGGCTTATAGATATGTGGATCAAGAACAGAAGGATGAAACTGCTGCTCATGCTAAAGCCAACCAAATGACTTCTTTCAAAACCTTGTCAAAGGTTCAAGGTAATATCATTTCTTGGTTATATGATTCTAATCTTAAAGTATGCATTGTGAAATAGGAAAAGGGGGCTCAATATTATGAGAAGATAATGGATGTTCTTACTTTATCGCATTGGGATGTTCGTACCCTCGCGTGTCGCCCATTTATCAACCGTGGGGGTGATTGGATAGCAGATTGGTTCCATCAACATATGTTATTTGAATTCAACCATGGATTTAAGTTTCTCAAGCCCCATGTTCCAACCCGAAAACGTATAGATGAAATTGATCCAAGGACGGGTTGGAGAAAGTTGATTCTCAAGGTTAAGCTGCCAAATACCATGAAGCAGGTACCAGTGAAGACTTTGAACCAACTCATGCATCTATCCTTCAACCGCTGGTATTACGATAACCGAGCCGGCGAGGCCGTCATTGTCCTTGGCAAAGGTTTGAAGACTGAGTTGATCAAGATCATTGATCCAATGTGGCTGGTTAACTTAACCGAGACCGACAACGACGTGCTACACAAGAACAAGATTCTATTCGAGCGCAATGAAGACTATGATCTGGCTATGCAATTCCAAAGCGTTGTGCGTGCATGTTATGAGAACAGGATTCATAGTTTTAGAGGTTGGCAGTCCAAGCGCTTCATGTAAAGTAAAATACAAAGAGCTCAAGACGAGGGGTGTGTCTGTTAGTGCACGGTTTTGCGTCTCGAGTCTTTGTATTTATCGATTATGTATTTGTCGTTTTATTTATGTAATAAATGATTAAGTTATTAATGTAGTTCGTTAATGTATAGCCTAGTTCGTTAAGGATGTTCAACGAACAAGAGCTAAATTAAATATCTCTTCTGATTCGTTAAGGATGTTTAACAAATCAGAGGGTGATTCGTTAAGATTATTCTATTTTATGTAATGTAATGAAGGAGGTGTCTAGTTCGTTACGGAATGTGTAACGAACTAGACCTGTCTTCTATATAAAGTGGGTTAGTCCACTGTTTAATTTAAGTTTTGGGGTTAACATTAATGAATTGCTGTTCAATTCTCTCTCAATCTTCATCTTCATATTAATCTTATTATACATACACATACATACATACAACTAATATATCATACATATATAACATACAATCAAGAGTAACAATGAACTAGATCCATATGAGTTAATTATACATAGATCAGATCTGTGTTAGGATTAATCTGAGTTCAAACACAGAATTTCCTAACAATAATAGCTACCATAAGAGTATCGGTATGCCACCGTTTGAGATGTTATATGGTAGACATGGTAAAACTCTGGTATGTTGGGGAGAAATTGGTCAGAAAGAGCTGGAAGTTTAGATGTTGTTCAAGAAACCTCTTCAAGGTTTGATTAGATTACGGCAATATGAAAGCTGCCCAATATCGTCAAAAGTCATATGCTGATAAGCGACGATGACCGATCGAGTTAAACGTTGGTGACAACGTGATGTTTAAAATCTCGCCTTGGAAGGGAATTAGCCGTTTCAGGAAAAAAAGGAGGTTGGGTCCAAGGTACATTTGACCGTTTCAGATCATAGATCGTGTGGTTGAGGTGGATTATAAGCTTGAATTACTAGAAGAACTGAAAGGAACTCACTCCGCTTTCCATGTCCCTTATCTAAGAAAGTGTGTAGCCAATTACACATCGAATTTGATGAATAATTGAACTACATCGAGCAACCGGTGGAGATAGTAGAAAGAAAAGAAATGCATTTTCGTTGCAAGATTATTCCTTTGGTTAAAGTAATATGAAAGTATCGCATGTGATCAGATGCTACTTGGGAAGTTGAAGAGGAAATGTGCAAGTTTTACCCGAGAGTGTTTAGTGATAGTTCACGAAACCTCTTTTAAGTAGGGTAGACTTGTAACATCCCTACTTTCAGATATAATAAATAATGAAACTTTTATTATTTAATTGTGTGTTATTATATATTTACGGTTAAATATAATAATAATAATAAATGAGAAGTGGACTTAGTGTGAAGATGGACTTGAAAATTTATTATGGACTTGAGTTGCTCACATGGGCCTAAGGTCCATGGGCTTTGAGTATTTAAACTCCTTAAACCTCCCAAAGCCCTAACTCTATCATTTCCATCCTTGCCTCCACACACTCAAAATGCAGACAAACATTCCTTCTTCAATTCCGGATTCAGATCTCAAATGAGACCAAGCTCATTGAGTTCTATTACCTCAAACAAGCATGAAATATCAAGACCATGTGCTAGCTCGAAGCCGAAAAACAGTAATCCCTTTAAGTAAGTAAGATTAGTTCACTGACTTATATAGTAACTACTTAGTTAGAAAGATAGTTAATTAACACCTATACTTGTAAAAACAGTTAGTCGTGCATAGATGAAAAGAGGTGTTACGGTTAGATCAGAAAGACACGGGGTCTAGGTGAGTTTCTAGCCCGTTTTCTCTATTTATATTTTCGGGGATGTATGCATACTCGTATATGATAGGTTAGTTAATAAACATACTTGAACTAGTAAGTGTATGTTATGTGAATGTTGTATGAATATAAAAATGTTATAGATGTGTATATATATATATACATATATATATATATATATATAGGGTGAGGATCGTAAGAGAACTTTCTGAAATTGAGATATTTGAGAACCATTTTGGGCAACAAAAAAACCTTTGATGTGCTAAAATATATATATAAATATTAAACACAAGTCGCAACTAAGCTTTAAAAACCAAACAATCTATCCTAGTTCACACAAACGGCAAGTGTACCGATCGCGTGTAGCACAGATAAGGAAAGTCCGGATATCGAACTCGAAGACACGTGAAAACGTTTTTAATTACTAAACTCTAACCAAGACTCACCAAAATATTATTTAAATGATTTTTTAATATTTAAAATTGATTAAACTACTTAACTTAATTAAACGAAAACTTTTAACAAAACTCTTTGAAAACTTTGACTGCAGTGATAAAAACGTCTACCTAGGAATGAATCATGTTGATAGAAATAACAAAACAATGGATTGAAAACATTCACGACACCGGTTATAAAAGATGACACAACTAAAACTTGTTTAAGAAAGTCAAATTACCTCTCAGTCTCTCTAACAAACTCTAACTTATTTTAATTGATTTTAAAGAATAAACCGGAAAAACAATTATTAACGTGTTCAAATACCGACTCACCTCTCGGTCTCACCGACACACTAGCCTAGTGGAAACGAATACTACGCAACCAAGGATAGAGGAACAATTTAACTTAACCCAAATTAAACCAACTAATTGCACATAAACACTCAAACTTGACAAGACAAAAACCCGCTCTCGCGCGGTCTTAATTCTAACAAGTAAAAGCAACGAGACAATATTACTTCTTATCACCTCTCGGTCTCAAAGAAGGTGTATTTTAACTGATTTTAGATGAATATATTACCCACTTATCCCTACGGTTGTACTTCCCGCAAATAAACCCAAAACACCAAGTAAAGAGTTTAACAAGCAATCAATTAATCAAAACCAATTCAATTAACTAATGCAAGAGGATTATAAGTAATAACAAATAAAACACAGCCATCACACACAATCTAATTTATGATTTAGTTAAACTTTACATCAATAATTTAAGTCTTGAACATCAACAATCCATTAAACAAGTCAAAACTACTCAACAATCATCTATCCTAGGTAGAACAAACAAGTTTAGCTACTCATGATTTTTGGACAGCCACATATACTTGATAAAAACACCATAAACATCATCATAAACATTATAAAACTCATTCAAGATCCAAACAATATCAATAACAAGTCAAACAATCAATCAATTGCAAAACAATTCAAAACAAAAGATCAAATCAACAAAGTTAGGGTTCTTGAACAATAATTAAAGTTTATGGATGTTTTACTATGTATTATGGCTGAGATTTATGCTTGTTTGAAGCCCCTAGCTGCTGCCCAAGATCACCCCGAGCCTCCTCTTCCTTCTCCAGCCGCCAATAGCCTCAGCCGCCTCCTTTTTCTTCTTTTCTTTCTTCTTTTTCTGGCCGGCTGCAAGAGTTCCGATCGGAACTTTAGGGTTTCTAGGGTTTTGGTTTTGATTTCGGGATTTTTAGCTGAATAATGGCTGGTTACTCCTTCAGTTAACTTAATATAATATTACATAAGGCCTTTAAGATGTGGGCTTGGGTCGGGCCTTGACTTATAAGTTTGAAAGTTGCACAATTAAGCCCCTAAACTCTTCAATTTGACTCTTTTTTCCACCAAACTTCACAACCTACAAGTAAACAATTATATTTTTAAAATCAAGCATAAACAAACCATAAAACTTAATAATTAAACCAAAAAGCAATTAAAACATGATAAAAATGATACGGAAAGTAAATGTGTTTCACTACACATCAACCTTTTAAAAAATATTAAAACTAATTATAAATTTTTAAAACGTAGAAAAAACCCCAAAAAAAATATATTTTAACCTGGTATCATAAAAAACACCTAATTATACACATGTATATTTTTATTTAATCTCGATTTACATAAACCACACACATGTACATTGTCATTTATCTTAATTGTATAAATATGTATAAACAATAACATGTGTAAAATTAAAAAATAAGTATTATACATATATGTATAATTTTACACACCTAAACTGAATAATATATGTGGCAGGAGGGTGACAAACCTTAAAAAAATTTGTGAAAGTATGGTGAGAGACCCTAATAATATATGTGAAAGGAGGTGACATACCATAGTAATATATGTGAAAGCATGGTGGCCGACCCTAATAAGATGTGTGAAAGGAGGGTGACATAATCTAATAATATATGGGAAAAGTAGGGTGGCAGGCCGTAATAATTTCCGTGAAAATGGTGACAACCCTAATAATATCTGTAAAAAGTAGGGTGGAAGAACCTAATAATATGTGTGAGGTTATTGGAAGAAAGGCTCTTTAAAATGTAGAAATTACTATGTATGTATGAGTACGTTAAAAATAAGAAAGAATGCAAGAATGAAAGAAAGAAATTATCAATGTATGTATGTATGTATGTATGAAAGGAAGTTAAACATGTTAAGTATGTAATGTATCTATGGATACGTATGTGTAAGCATGTGAATGTATGGTAAGTTGCTTGTTAAACTAGAACTCACTCAGTGTATCTGACTTTTAGTATGCACGTAGACAATTAGGATGAAATAGCTGGCTTGAGGGAGACACATGTCATGGATTCAAGAGGTTGGCATATTGAGAAGAAATGCTATGATGTTTTATTTTATGATGTTTTATGTTATGTTTAAGACAAGTTTGAATATTGTTAAGATGGAGAAAACTTTTTATCCTCTTGCAAGATCTAATAGCATAACATGATACGTACACGAGACAATTACATAAACAATACTTTATTGATTACTATGTTGTTCATATATTACATACGTTAAGCTCAGTTCTAGAGAGAATTCGGTACAGTAACGTTACTTTAATAAATTAGACATGGATCTCTAGCTCATGTGAATAGGATCTTCCAATTTATAGGCACATACCCCATTCGTTAACATTACTAACTAATGATGTGTATCCCATTAACGAATGAGCTCCCATAACGAATGGGCATCCATAAATAACGAATGAGCCTCACACACCACCTCCTTAGCATATAAGCTCATACTCTAACGAATGAGTAGCTAGTTTAACGAATGGACCCCATTCGCTATACAATCCATATCCAATGGGTCATATTACAATGTAGCATAAAGACTAATCTACCCTTAACGTATTCGATCAGCTATAGAAATCAAATTATGCACTAATTGACTCCTCCTTTTCCGTAGCTGTCAAATACTTTAACTTAAAATACTTTACCTGCAAGTCATCAGTCATAATAAATATGAGTAAGCAAAATCCCCCTTGACTGATGATTCTCGGTCTTGTGCAGATAGACAATCTCTAAGTCTTTTCAACAAACCAATAACTTGTAGATTATCATATCAGATTTCCCCATCAAAGTAAGACATTCCATGTAATCATCTTGATCATCCAACTGGCATATTATCTGGGTCAATCTTTCAACAATCAGTAGCAAGTCAGTAGCTATCCATCAGCGCTGGTGAAACAAAAATATCTTTTCATTTTGTCCTCGTCACACATTTTCATGAACAACCCGATCATTTAAAATCTTTCACTTCGGTTTTCCTTCTCTTGATAGCGTTTATCCTAAATTAACTATTTGAAGCTCTTTTACATCCCATTCGCTTGGATGCGCTAATGTTTTGGGCATAAGATGCAGAGTTCTAACCTCTATTAATCAATACTGAACAATCTGATTCTTCAATCCAATGAAAAGACTCGTATTGATTTCTTCAACAAGTTCAACACATCCAAGAATTGTCCCATTCAACAGAAGTAATCTGCCGAACACTCGTGGCCAACATAGTCAGGATCAAAATCCTTCAGAAAGAAGTAAACGGGAAGACATTCGTAGCCTACATAATCCAGTTTTAATCTCGAACAAATCAATCAACAATCAAAGAAAATTGCAGTCTTGAACCCAGTCAAACGTAACTTTGCAATCATGAATTACCATCAGAATTGCAGTAATTTTTCAAGAAACCCTTGCAAACATAGGTAGATACAAGCCAAATAACTCCTTTGAAATTTTTATCTCCTCATATTTTTTACAAATTCGGCAGGTCTTGAATAAACATCAATAATCTCTAATAAACTCCTCTTTAAATTAATCGTGGTTTCCCTCTCGGCCAGTTGATACGCATGAAAAGTCGGTTGGATAATATGTTGCCAAAATTTTTATGAAGAGTGCCCACATATTAGGAATATACTAGAAAAATTTCGTTAAAGAAATTTTTTCTAAAATATTTTTTTATCGGGAACACCCGTCTTCCAAGTGATATGCATAACACACGATCCTCATACATTACATAAGTCCTCATACATTAACTTTGTCCTCATTCGTTACACTTGAAAGAATGGCTCTCATTCATTATAAATATCCTCATTCGCTAAATCCATTAACGAATGTGCTCATACATTAAAACAGTCAAAATTCACTAATAATAATCCTCATTCGCTATAGATACCATTATTCGCTATGCAGCATTGCGAATGAGCTCATACGCAAAAATCAGCGAATGGTAGGAATCCTTAACGAATGACCAAGACCCCGAAATGAATGAGAGGTTGAATAGTACATTAATGATTGAGTAGTTGATGGCAGTTATTGTTGCCGGAAAACCGCATTTCATTGTAGAAATCAGTTAAGGTGGCCGGAAAATGGTTACCCATCGCGGAAAGTTAAAATCTTAATCGGATCTTCAAATTAACATTCCAGATCTACAATTAAGCTTTAGATTTACAACAAGAACATGATCAAAGCATCAATTTCATCAAAAACACCTTAAATCATCATCAATTCAATTAACCAGTAGCTTCAAGTTTCATCCATGGTTGTCCATGGTGGATCTAATAAGATGTCACACCCCGACTAGGTAATTGCATAAGCGTAATACGGGAATGTAACAGGTAGCTCTGGTATCAACCACATTTTTTATAAATAAAATTAACAAGATAATTAACATCATGTTACACACAACCGGTTCTCCTGGCCGTTTATTCTTTATTAGTATACTTGTGTCTATCTACACCGTGTCAGCCTCATTCTTAGCACAAAGCACATAAGCAATTCATTCCAACTTCGGCTTACCTGAAAAACATGTTAAAACAGGCCAACTACGAAGAGTTGTTGAGTTTCACAAGTTTAAATGAAACTAGTATACGTAATCATAGTATTCATGTTTTGTATGTATACGATGTAATTATACTAAGCCTCGAGTGAATCTTAGACAAGCTTCTATTACGTGGCGTCCACTTCCCACGCACTTCCAATGGCCATAAAGGCCTTATTTTCCCCAACAAGTACTATATCTAACACCATATAACATGTTACAAAAGGTTGGATGGTCATGTGAAATTGTAAAACATGTTCTAGAATACCTCAACGGCCCTGTCAATTGGGTGGGTCAAACCAATAGTACTTTTCACATGCCTTCGGCTCGTAGTTAATCACTCGTGTGGGAGGACTTTCAAGTGTTAGCACTTAGATAATTCACATCATAAAACGTTTCCAAATGAATATGTATATATAAAATGATTTCCACCCCAAATGTTCATAAAACAATTTAAAAAGTTGGGTCATGAAACTCACCTTATTATAGTATCGAGAGGTAACTCATGCAGTAAATAATATGTCTCGATTGTAGCTCGTAGCCAATAATCGGTATAGTACTATTAACACTAGTACAATCATTAAACTGGATCGGGCTTTATATCTAGTTTGAGTAGGGCTGTTACGTAAAGAACATGTCAGTAGTCTTAGAATGTGACGTTGTACGATATGAAATTTTTAGAACCGGTATTGGCTCAGTTTCACCATTTTACGTGTCTGGACAAGTTGGTCGTTTATGTGTTTCAGAAATAGGTAAGATCACACAAAATTGAGTAATCATACTATTAAAATGATTCGATTTATTAAATAAAATTAGAGTTTCAGTATCGGGATTGATTGTAGGGTTCATTTCCGTTTTCATACGAGTTTTATTGTAGAAAAAGCGTACAATTCACCCGAATAGTCCGGAAATCTCGTAAAAAGTTCGTTTTTTTTTTTTCAAATTCATTCAAAACTATGATATTTGAACACTTTTGATACTTTGACATACCAGTCAGTTCTTTAAACAAAACGTTGCCGGTTTCATTAAAACATATATAAATCAAACTCTAAATTATTATAACTATTTATATAATTATATATAAATTATGAGAATTTTTGTACAGACAAATTAAAATATATAGAAATTTATAAAAATAATTCCATAATTTTTAGTCTTGTATGTTTGTTTATAAAAAATATTTTACATGTAATAATAAACCGATAAATCATATAATCCGATAAATTTCTTGAATGGTTAAAATATCATCAAATAATCCGTGTAAAATTTCTAGAACTTAACTCTTTTGATAAAAAAAACCTTTTTGTGCATGATTCGGCTATTAAACTCGCTTAAACGAAAATGCACGAAACATACTTACACTTCTTCAATTGATCCCAAATTTTTTGTGTGATCTGACAATGACATTTCCAAGTTCTCCACTAAAAATTCAGATGTTTTCTAGCAGTTTAACTATCGTTCATAATAAATCCTTAATAAGCGGTAATAAAATTGCCAATTATTCTTCGTTTATCGAAAAATTACTAAATTTGGACAGAGACTCTCTTATATGGTCCCTAATGTCCCTAAAACGTTTCATATGATAACAACAGGCACACCACAATCCAATCCTAACAGCCCCTAAACGATAATTCGGTTATTATTAGTTTCGTGGTTTATCTGAGAGTTTTGGTCATTTTCTCGCCTCTCCCGGTTCTTATTTTTCAAGCTAGTATATCTACAGGTCATATAACACAAAACCAAGTATCCAACATCAATCAACAAGCCATATAAACTATAGTTTCGATTAAGAGGTTTGAAATCGAATTTTGAAACCGTAAAAAACGTAATAAAAACGTTCTAATCCGTGTTTTTGGTCAACAAACCACATGTTTTTGGTTATAAGGTGTATGTGTGTTTGTGTATGGCGGCCGCAAGAAAAAGGGGGCCCATGTGCCCATCTTTTAGCCAACTTGCCTCGTTTTGCATGCGCGAAGTTTAATCTCGGTTCCAAGTTTAGTTCGGGTTTGGTTTTTGCAAGAAAAATAGTTCGGGTTTGATAAATAGCGCAAAAATGAGTGTTTTTCAGCTAGTTTTTGAGAATTAAGAAAAAAGTTTTGACTCGTTGTAAAAATCTAAAATATTTTCACGTATTGCTTCAAACATCTTATATAAGTGTTCTATAAGTCTTTTTCAGCTTGACTGATGATATAATGCTTGTTTTGGTATTAACGATCGCGTTTAAGTTGATAGCGTATAATTAAACGAAACTCTTTTCGTTTTAATGGTTTTGTACGTACCAGGGTCTTAATATCAACATACAAGCCACTATAATGTATTTATCACTCATACATAATCCCCCAGTATATATACGGGTCATAAGCAGTATCGTTCGGTTAATCATCATTCGTTAATCGTTTTAGAACAACAAAATGACCGATTAGTTGTTCACTCGCTACGTAGTGAATAAGGTGTACATCTTTTTGTCACGAATGTCACATTCTCCCCCCCCCCTTAATAAAATTCGTCCCCGAAGTTTGGTGTACCATTCTCTTTTTCTTTAAGAAAAAGGTGTGGGTATTTCTTTCGAAATTCATCCTTTCGTTTGCATGTATATTCGGGCCCTCGTTGTGAGTTCCACCGAACTTTTCCAATGAGATTTGTCATATCGTAACTGTTTGGTTTTCCCGTCTACTATTTCTATTGATTCTTCTACAAAGTTCAGCTTATCGTTTACTTGTACATTTTCCAGTGGTACTATTGTTGTTTCATCAATAAGGCACAATTTCAGGTTCGATATCGTGAGTAAAACTCAACTTTGGTAGTTTCAGTCGGTAGGTTATGAGATCAATTTTTGCAATAACCTCGTTACCTTGGAGCTAATTTACCAGTATTACCAAATATTGTAACACTTTTTCACGGGGATACTTTAAGCAATACTTTATCGCCTACTTCAAAAGATAACGATTTTCTAAGAATATTGGCATAACTCTTTTGTCGGTCACAGGCGGCTTTTAGTTTTTGTTTAATCTTGTGTATTTTATCGGTTGTTTCCTGAATCAAATCCGACCTTGTAACTTGAGTATCACCCACTTTCTTCCAAGAAGTGGTGACATACATTTCCGCCATATAATGCTTCATATGGTGCCACTTGTATACTGCTATGATAGCTATTATTGTAAGCGAATTCAATGTGTGGGAGGTGTCAAGCTCGAAGTCAATCTTCTAAAGTTTGAATGGTTCTTTTGGATTGGCCATCTGTTTGAGGGAGGCAGACTGTGCTTAGATCTATTCGAGTTCCCAAAGCTTCTTGTATATCTTGCCAGAAATAAGAAGTAAAATGACTATCCATATCTAAAATAATCGAAAGTGGTACACTGTGTGAAGAAACGATTTTATCAATGTAGATTCGAGCTAGTTTCTCGGTAGTGTAATTGTTACGAATTGCATTAAAGTGCATAGATTTGGTCAATCGGTCTACAATTACCCAATTTTCATTATGCCCTCGGAAGGTGTATAACAAAGTCCATTATAGTTTGTTCCCATTTGCATTGGGGTTTTACAAGTTGTTGTAACATTCCCGAAGGTTTATGATATTTAGCCTTAACACGAGTACAAGTCATACATTTACTTACATACGTGGCTATATCAATCTTCATACTAGGCCACCAGTAGAATTATTTAATGTCTTTATACATCTTATCGGCACCTAAATGAATAGAATATTTATATTTGTGTGCTTCATCAAGAATCAATTCGCGAATGTTATGAAGGGTTGGGCTCAATACTCGGTTTTTGAAATAATATATTTCATCAGTTTTCTTTGCAAATTCTTTTTGTGTACTTCAAATTGTCGGGGGGCATATACTATCACTTGTTTCTTTGAATTAATACGCATCCTAAACCATTACAAGATGCGTCACAATAGACTACCAAGTCATCAGTTCCTTCTGGAAGATTTATTATTGGAGCTTCACACAACTTTTGTTTTAACGTTTGGAAGACCATTTCCCGTTCTCCCCTCACCCAATCAAACGTTCGGTGTTTCTGAGTTAAGAGGGCTAAAGGTTGGGATACTCGAAACGTTTTCAATAAAACACTGATAATACCCAACTAATCCTAGAAATTGGCGGATTTCTTTCTGTGACTTAGGCGCTTTCCAATTTTTAATAGCTTCAATTTTACTGGGATCTAACTGATTTCCCTGTTGGTTCACAATGTGTCCTAAAAGTTGTGGCTTTTGTAGCCAAAATTCACACTTGGACAACTTTGCATACAGTTTCTCCTGCCTTAACAACTCCAGAATACCTGAAATGTTGCTCATGTTCCTCCTTACTCTTCGAGTATATCAAAATGTCATCAATGAATAGTATTACAAACTTGTCAAGTTAAGGTTTGCAGACTCGGTTCATAAGATCCATAAACATCGCCAGTACATCGGTTAACCCGAAAGGCAAAATAAGAATTCATAGTGAGCTTATTGAGTTCGAAAGATTGTTTTTGGAATATCTTCTTTTTGACTTTTCACTTGATGATACCCAGATCTAGCATTAATTTTAGAAAAATATTTCACTCCCTGAAGTTGGTCAAACAAGTCAACAATTCGTGGTAAGGGGTATCTATTCTTGATAGTCACTTTGTTTAATTCCCGGTAATCAAAACATATTCGAAAACTTCTGTTCTTTTTCAAAAACAAAACCGGTGCTCCCCACGAAGAATAGCTAGGTCGTATAAAACCTCTATCTAGTAATACTTGCTATTGATTGGACGTTTCTTGCATTTCAAAATGTGCAAGTCGGTAAGGTGCGTTAGCAATGGGAGCTGCTCCTTGTATTAGGTCAATACGTAATTCAACCTGTCTGGTCGAGGATAAATCAGGTATCTTATTAGGAAACACATTTGAATATTATCCTGCCATTGGGAAGTCTTCCAAACGCTTTTTATCGGGTTTTCTAATTGTTAAACTTTCCAAATGCGCCATATAACCTTGGCGCAAGTATCTTAGTGCTTTACGTTGAGATACGAGAGGCATTATAATACAAGTTTCTCTTATTATACGGTGATTGTTTCACTGTTCGAAAGGGGAATTCTAACAGTTTGTTCCTTACAAACAATTTTTGCCTTATACTTCGATAGCCAGTCCATACAAACTATCACACCAAAACTTCTTAATTCTAGTGGCAGTACGTCGATAAGGAAGGATTGGTCGTTTACGATTAAAGTGTAGTTACAAACTATTTGGTTAACAATCATAGACTTACCGTTAGCGAGTTCTATAGTGTAAGGATCTGTTAGTTCACTAACCGGCATATTCCTCAAAGGTAAAGGTTAACATATATGAAGCTTCTATCTAGGCTCGAATAAATACAGAGGAAGTATACTAATCAGTAACTACAAATGTACCTGTTACTACATTGGGATCCTGTTGCGCTTGGTCCGACTCATTTACAAAAGCGCTTCCCCTAGATGGATTAGAATTGTATGTTTGCCATTGGTTCTGTTGTTTTACTGCATCGAGATTCAGTTTGGGGCAGTATCCCCTATAGTGTTTCGTACTACCACAGTTATAACATGTTTGGAAGTTCATTGTAGATGGGGTTTGTTGATTAGACTATTGTTGAATTGATTGGGGATTAGGTGTTTGTGGATGGCGAGGTTGGGTTGTTTGAGGTCGTCGGTTTGGAGTGTCCATTATAGTTCTACAATTTTGGGCATAATGCCCAATATTTCCATACCTTTGACACATGGCTGTTCGACATTCACCCGTATGATGTAATTTCATTTTTCACATTTCGTATCTTGTTTTGTGTCGGAACTGGTCATGGCATAACTCTGATTTGCAGGACAAATTCGTTTATTCTGAGGCTTCGCTGGTGCTTTAGAGGTATAATCAGTTCGTTTCAGACTAGATGATTCCCATGGTACTCGTAATACAGCGTTTCTTGTAAGGTCGAAAATGACAACACCGGCTTGCGAGAAGGCAATCTCCAAGGTTTAGTGGGATATAGTATTAACTATACTCATCACCGCTGGAGTTAATCCTCAAATATAGCGTTCAATGCGCTTAGATTCCGGAATGACTGACCATGGTACGAGACGAACCAATTCGTTGAAACGGTTTGTATAACTTAAATGATCAGCACCTCTCATTTCCAAATTCCAGATTTCGTGTAAGTCCCCGGTCCAATGGTGATCGATACGAGATCCGCACGAGGTCTAAGAGTGCGGAATCCTCCTAGACTTGTTTATGGTGTTGGAGACGAAGAACACGATTACACACAGACAAACAAACACACGAACGAAATAAACGAATCTGCAGATCCTTTATATAATATTCAAAACGCATTACATACTGAACAAGAAAACAAAACACGGCCGACCCGAGGTGAGCTCTACCTCGGGTCTGCCCACGCGACTCTCTCTTTCTATTTCTCTCTGTGCAACTAAACAACTGACAATTGAACTACTAACGTTTTCTAATCAACCATAACCCTAAACATAACACACATATATATAGATAAATATCTTCGCGGGCTTGGGCTTGGGCCTCAAGGTGAAGTTATTCCTAACATCACCAACACGTGAAGTTGTTCCTAACTTCACCAACACGTGAAATTGTTCCTAACTTCACCAACACGTGAAGTTGTTCTAACTTCACCAATGACGAAGTTGGCTCCCTCCACAACTTCTCCCCAACTAGTCGGAATTGCATAGCAACGGTCACAAAATGCACAAACAGACTCCCCCCTTGACTGTTGCTCTCAATTCTAACACACACAAAAGATCATCTGGTACAAAACATGCACCAACAGACACCCCCTTAACTGATGATCTTCTGTTTTCTCTTCTTGTAGGACTCGATCTTCAGACATTGCACTGTGATCTTCAAGGTTGAACTTCACATATACATGCAACATCAATCCTGTCTTCAACCAACCGTGTCTGAAACTGTCTTGTAGCTTCACAAATCTACCAATCACCCGACGTTTTCCATATCAGATCTCCCCATCAGTGTAAGCCCCTCCGAACTATATCGATTGAGATCTTTGACCTGCATCCCGATGCCTAATCGATCATCAACCATTCGGTTAGTAAGATAAGGTTCAATCTTCAACTACTCAACAGCAAGTGACCAGTTTCATCACAAAAGCACCTTGACAGAATCTAACACACTTGACCATAAATACATAACGGGTTTCCTCATTTGATATGGCAAGCCACTAAAATTGGCCTTACAATCACCCCCTTGACTTATGATATCAAAAACTTCGTTGTACCGTGTCTCGCATCTTCACGAATCAACCTTATAAAGCCGAAGCATCTTCAATCACCAGGGATAACGATCAAATGACTTTCTTGTTATTTCCGAGAATGAAATTATTTAAGTAGATCACCCCTAATAAATAAGTATCCCAGATACTCGTAACCCACGTTTTCAGGTTGAGAGCTTAAACAATTTAATTTCCGATTAAATCCAGCTTGTTCAAAAATTTTCACCTTAATAAATAAGCATCTCGGATGCACGTATCCCACCTTTTCAGCATCCAAGTCTCTAACGCCTTGAAAATTGTTGGAATTACGTATGCCCGAGACACATACTTATACTAATGTGGCTAAATGTGTTTGATCCAAGTCGGGTCATACCCAATAACAAGCTAGACAACACCAAATGTATTCTTTTAATGATTTGATCAATTAAACGAATACCGAACACTACATGTTTAGAAAATTGGTTTTCTAAACAAACACACTTGAGGATTTAAATAAATTATCTGGATAATTTGTTTATATAAATTAATTATTTAATTGGTTAAATAATTATATAAATGTATGTACATTTTATAAAAATGAGTTTTATAAAATGAATGGAGATGTTTTAAATGGTTAAAACAAAACAAAAAAAAAAAAAAAAAAATATAAATAAATATAACCGGCCACCCCATGTGGGTGGAGGTTTTGGTCCAATCAAAAGTTTTGTCTTCTTGTGTTGACCATCTTATTTATCTCCATTCACATTACATGCATTTTGGTCTTGTCCCTTTTGAATTCTCAAGTAATTTTGAAGTTTTCTAAACTCTCTCTTCTCTCTCAAAACTCACGGCCATATTGGCCTCAAATTAGGAGTTTTGTGAGTCTAAAATTGGTGTTCAAATCCTAGCACAAATTGGTGTTGTTGCTACAAAAGCTTGGGGTATACAAAGCTTGAGGGTTTCTCCTTTGCAACCTTGCCATTTGAAGACATCATCTTCTTCATCCACCTACATCTTATTATAAGGTATAAGAAGGTACAACTTACATTATGTGAGCATTTTGTTCTTGTAATATTGATCCTTGTTCTTCGGGTTTTAGTTTTAACATAATGGTATGTTCATAACAAGTTTTAAAATCTAAGCTTCCGTTGCGTTTTCTTGTTAAATATGGTTAACTTGAACTTTGATAATCTTGTATAAAATCCCAACAATGGCATCAAGAGCCGGTTACAAGGACTTATGCTCCTTACATGTTCCTAAATTTCGGGTTTTTTCATGGGTGAAAAAGGAGTCCGAAAATTTGGTGGATTTTACCCCTCATGGTTTTGTAAGATCTTGACATGCATGGAAAGATCTTAGGAAACCATTTAACATTTGGATGTTGAAATATCAAAATTGTAAATATTTTGGGGGGGTGGCCGTAGCCTCTTGGGGGGGGGGGGCACCTTTTGTCTTTGTGATATTTTGGGCATTGGTTGCTTAGGATGCATGCTTAGAACATTTGGTATGTTTGGATGTGTCATAACCGAAACCTAGACCTTGGATGTGTTGATTGTTGTTTTGTGTATGTTGATTATGTTTATTATTCAATATGGTTGTAATAATTCATAATTTTAGGCTTGTGTAATTTATTTGTTCATAAATGGTATGTAATAAGTAGATTAGTTGCATTTTCTTCATTTTAGAAAAATATGTATTAGGATACATGTTGTAAAAATTGAAGATGCAAGAATTGGTGGATTTGGGCCTTGGGCCGAAATTTTGGGCTTGTTGGGCCTCACCGGCCCATCATGGGATTCAAGCCCATTAGGCCCATAAATTTCACTCTTGGGCCAAGAAGACTTTTGGAAGTTTGGAGCCCATTAACAAGCCCAACAAGAACACAACAACTTGGAAAGGATACTTGAAGCATTTGGATGCAAGATCAAGTGGGAGTCAACATTCCATCCTTGTGTCATGTTTTGTCCCTTAGGTGTGACTTATGACCTATACTTGTTTCGGCTAACAAGTT